>NC_090254.1:10998657-11006157 GCF_037325665.1 Littorina saxatilis | reverse complement strand
TTACTCCCTGTACTCCCTCCCTCTCTTTACTCCCTGTACTCCCTCCCTCTCTTTACTCCCTGTACTCCCTCCCTCTCTTTACTCCCTGTACTCCCTCCCTCTCTTTACTCCCTGTACTCCCTCCCTCTCTTTACTCCCTGTACTCCCTCCCTCTCTTTACTCCCTGTACTCCCTCCCTCTCTTTACTCCCTGTACTCCCTCCCTCTCTTTATTCCCTGTACTCCCTCCCTCTCTTTACTCCCTGTACTCCCTCCCTCTCTTTACTCCCTGTACTCCCTCCCTCTCTTTACTCCCTGTACTCCCTCCCTCTCTTTACTCCCTGTACTCCCTCCCTCTCTTTACTCCCTGTACTCCCTCCCTCTCTTTACTCCCTGTACTCCCTCCCTCTCTTTACTCCCTGTACTCCCTCCCTCTCTTTACTCCCTGTACTCCCTCCCTCTCTTTACTCCCTGTACTCCCTCCCTCTCTTTACTCCCTGTACTTCCTCCCTCTCTTTACTCCCTGTACTCCCTCCCTCTCTTTACTCCCTGTACTCCCTCCCTCTCTTTACTCCCTGTACTCCCTCCCTCTCTTTACTCCCTGTACTCCCTCCCTCTCTTTACTCCCTGTACTCCCTCCCTCTCTTTACTCCCTGTACTCCCTCCCTCTCTTTACTCCCTGTACTCCCTCCCTCTCTTTACTCCCTGTACTCCCTCCCTCTCTTTACTCCCTGTACTCCCTCCCTCTCTTTACTCCCTGTACTTCCCTCCCTCTCTTTACTCCCTGTACTCCCTCCCTCTCTTTACTCCCTGTACTCCCTCCCTCTCTTTACTCCCTGTACTCCCTCCCTCTCTTTACTCCCTGTACTTCCTCCCTCTCTTTACTCCCTGTACTCCCTCCCTCTCTTTACTCCCTGTACTCCCTCCCTCTCTTTACTCCCTGTACTCCCTCCCTCTCTTTACTCCCTGTACTCCCTCCCTCTCTTTACTCCCTGTACTCCCTCCCTCTCTTTACTCCCTGTACTCCCTCCCTCTCTTTACTCCCTGTACTCCCTCCCTCTCTTTACTCCCTGTACTCCCTCCCTCTCTTTACTCCCTGTACTCCCTCCCTCTCTTTATTCCCTGTACTCCCTCCCTCTCTTTACTCCCTGTACTCCCTCCCTCTCTTTACTCCCTGTACTCCCTCCCTCTCTTTACTCCCTGTACTTCCTCCCTCTCTTTACTCCCTGTACTCCCTCCCTCTCTTTACTCCCTGTACTCCCTCCCTCTCTTTACTCCCTGTACTCCCTCCCTCTCTTTACTCCCTGTACTCCCTCCCTCTCTTTACTCCCTGTACTCCCTCCCTCTCTTTACTCCCTGTACTCCCTCCCTCTCTTTACTCCCTGTACTCCCTCCCTCTCTTTACTCCCTGTACTCCCTCCCTCTCTTTACTCCCTGTACTCCCTCCCTCTCTTTACTCCCTGTACTCCCTCCCTCTCTTTACTCCCTGTACTCCCTCCCTCTCTTTACTCCCTGTACTCCCTCCCTCTCTTTACTCCCTGTACTCCCTCCCTCCTGCCCCCCCCCCATCATTGCTTACTCTTACAGAAAACGCTTCACGATCAGAGGAGGAAAAAGCAACTGAAAGAAGTGTCGACTGAGTGAAAAAGAAGGAACCAGTTCAAATAAATGTTAAAAAAAAAAGAGAGAAGAAGATCACGAAGACGCAACGAGCAAAACAACAACTCAAAAACAACAACCAGGCAATCAGATACACATTAACTTTTAAAAAAAAAGGCATTTCCTTTTTTCTTTTTCTTCCCCGCTTCGCTCTTGTTTCTAATTTTCTTGTTTTGGGGTTGGGGGTGGGAGGTTCCTTCCTGAAGCAAAACCGATTGTTTGCTTTGCCGAAACGTTTCAAGAAGTTCGCCCTGTGTCATTTTTTATTTAAAAAAAATAATTGTTTAGGTGTTTCTGTATCATTTTATAATTTTCCCATTGCGAGCCGTTTCTTTCAACGTCGCGGACGTATTCTTCTCCAGAGTTAAGCGAAAAAGAGCCCAGACGGTGCTTCTAACACTTTTTCAGAGAAACAAAAATATGACCGAATAGCACTGGCAGGAAAAACAAAACCAAACCCAACAGATCCATACCAAGACCTATACATGCAAATGCATCCAACCCAACCCGGAAGATGTCTTCACACGTACTTTTTAGAGGGTCGTTGACACCCACAATCTCATAAGAGATATCTCTGTGTGTGACCCCGTGGTCTTATCTCTGCCCTGCTTCACGTGCACTGCAGACCTGCAGACAGCCGCAACGACAAATCATCGGCACCGCAACCCGCGGCCGATCGACCGCACGACAGGGAGAAGCCTTCATCCATAACGAGCGATCGAACCGGATTTGTGAAATGTACTTTTACGGATCCTCTAACCACTTCTCTCCCCTGTAATTTCTGTATTTGATTAGAGTTCCATCCCTTTTTGTTTTCCTCCATCTTCTTTTCATCCTTTTTAGGTTCCGTGCTGCTTTTGTTTTAGCTTTATGTTTACCTTTGTATTTGTGTTTGTTTGTAAGTCCTGAGGAAGCCTCAAAGGGGGAAAATTTGACATATTCTTGTATTGGTGAGTACAGACTTCTTTTGCTTTTCCGCTTTACTTTCTGGAGGTTAAAGAAGCAGCACCAGAAAGTTTCTTACTCGTAGTGATCCTTTCCCTGACTGCAGTTCTCCACTGTTTTGTGTGTGTGCGCTTCTCAGAGAACAAAGACTGTACAAAGAAACTAAAAAGTAGGTTGACCTATGTCTGTATGGAGTGAGAATCAACAGTTTTCTTCTGAAACAGTTTTCAAGCGTTTTCAGAATATAAGAGACTCATTGTTGTTAAGAGTCTGACTGAAGACACACATGTCAAGCTTTACCCGTACACGTGCTTCTCGAGCTTGTTAAATCAGATTTAGTGTATATGTACCTCACTTCTTGTCTAAACAATCTTGTCAAACACTGCAGTTTTGTTTGTTTGTTTGCTTAACGCCCAGCCGACCACGAAGGGTGATATCAGGGCGGTGCTGCTTTGACATTTAACGTGCGCCACACACAAGACAGAAGTCGCAGCATAGGCTTCATGTCTCACCCAGTCAGATTATTCTGACACCGGACCAACCAGTCCCAGCACTAACCCCATAATGCCAGACGCCAGGCGGAGCAGCCACTAGATTGCCAATTTGAAAGTTTTAGGTATGACCCGGCCGGGGTTCGAACCCACGACCTCCCGATCACGGGGCGGACGCCTTACCACTAGGCCAACCGAAACACTGCAGTTCTGCTCCAGCTTATCATAGGGTTCAGAGCATCCCTCCACCTAAACACTGCAGTTCTGCTCCAGCTTATCATAGGGTTGAGAGCATCCCTCCACCTAAACACTGCAGTTCTGCTGAAGCTTATCATAGGGTTCAGAGCATCCCTCCACCTAAACACTGCAGTTCTGCTGAAGCTTATCATAGGGTTGAGAGCATCCCTCCACCTAAACACTGCAGTTCTGCTGAAGCTTATCATAGGGTTGAGAGCATCCCTCCACCTAAACACTGCAGTTCTGCTCCAGCTTATCATAGGGTTCAGAGCATCCCTCCACCTAAACACTGCAGTTCTGCTGAAGCTTAATATTATTATTATTGTAATCATTTTTATGCGCCTAATCTAGATATAGCCCTAGGCGCTTACATATTAATTTCCGCAGTTTGAAATGGAATTTTTTACAGACAGACAGACAAACAGACATTTTTTACACACAATATATAACGCATTCACATCGGCCAGTAAAGCTCAGTAGCCTATTAGGCGAGCATTCACCTTTCACGGCCTTTATTCCAAGTCAAACGGGTATTTGGTGGACATTTTTATCTATGCCTATACAATTTTGCCAGGAAAGACCCTTTTGTCAATCGTGGGATCTTTAACGTGCACACCCCAATGTAGTGTACACGAAGGGACCTCGGTTTTTTGTCTCATCCGAAAGACTAGCACTTGAACCCACCACCTAGGTTAGGAAAGGGGGGAGAAAATTGCGGCCTGACCCAGGGTCGAACACGCAACCTCTCGCTTCCGAGCGCAAGTGCGTACCACTCGGCCACCCAGTCCATAGGGTTGAGAGCATCCCTCCACCTAAACACTGCAGTTCTGCTCCAGCTTATCATTGGGTTCGGAGCATCCCTCCTCCTAAACACTGCAGTTCTGCTCAAGCTTATCATAGGGTTCAGAGCATCCCTCCACCTAAACACTGCAGTTCTGCTCAAGCTTATCATAGGGTTCAGAGCATCCCTCCACCTAAACACTGCAGTTCTGCTCAAGCTTATCATAGGGTTCAGAGCATCCCTCCACCTAAACACTGCAGTTCTGCTCCAGCTGATCATAGGGTTGAGAGCATCCCTCCACCTAAACACTGCAGTTCTGCTGAAGCTTATCATAGGGTTGAGAGCATCCCTCCACCTAAACACTGCAGTTCTGCTCCAGCTTATCATAGGGTTCAGAGCATCCCTCCACCTAAACACTGCAGTTCTGCTCCAGCTTATCATAGGGTTCAGAGCATCCCTCCACCTAAACACTGCAGTTCTGCTGAAGCTTATCATAGGGTTCAGAGCATCCCTCCACCTAAACACATTACAAAAATCAGCAGCCTGCAGGTAGCTGCCTGTGCAGTGTGAGAATTTGTGTGTGTGAAAATAATCTAGCAGATTGAAAATGGTATCCGCTACGAAAGTAATTCAGCAAACAAATTGCCAGTCTGGTAAAGTTTGGTATGTGTCCAAGTATGATGATGATCTTATCCGGCCTTTGTGGACAGATCTTTGGCAATGTACAATATCATTTACACGAAAAGGAGGCTTTCTTTAAATGGTTCGTACACCGAAAGTCAAATTGAACACACCATATTTTACTCTCAGTTTTAATTTGACAGAACATTCCGCCATACAGACGCTTAAAAGTACCCAACAATGGACCATAGGAGAGGTGGGGTTAAGATCTGTAAAATCTCTGCAGTACAGTAATGAAATCACGTTGAGGCCTCACTGGATTTAATACTTTCACACTCAAACAAGCACATCGGTTATCTGATCACGGCACATTTTATTAAGGATGTCCGATCAATATAAACCGACCAAATGAAACAGAACTCGACCAAACGGAACACACAATAGGCAATTACCGCATGTGCTTTCCTTATAAAGGGTACAAGCTTCTGATTAGAAGTCTGATTCCCTCACTGGGAATGACAATAACTGCCAATTTGTAAGTCTCACTGAGTAAAGCAACTTATCAAGGCTATTTATTCAAGAATAGTGCATCCATCAACCAGCCAAGTAAAACAAATATCGACTAAAACGGAACGAAGAGATGGCCACTACACGGTATGAATTCTCCTTTTAGCAGGAACTATCCACTAATTAGAAGCCTTTTTCGGTTGACCGGGAATGGCTATAACTCCCATTTTGTAAGTCATGCGTAGCAGAACAACTTCTTTAGGGTATTTTTAAAAGACTGGTAGGGGAAGGGCTCCTAATATGGACCACTTTTTGTTTCATGCTAATAGCTTGTTTTCTTGCGAAGAAGTTTCATTTTGTGTTTGGTAGTCCTTCTCTCTTAAGTGAACCGTTAGGCCTAATTAGAGTGAAATAGCTTTGATAGACATTCAGCAAAAATTAAATACACAAAAAATCACAAAGGGTCCATATTCGGCGCCCTAACGGTTTTAAGGTTTGTGTTTCTGCAACTGTTTTGACATGCGCAAGTTATCCAGATAGGGTGAATACAGCGAAAGACATTTTTTTGGAAATGTTTTTAGCGTTCTAGCGCCGTTAGTTTGTCAGATCAAGAGGTGGTCCATATTAGGAGCCGGTCCATATTAGGAGCCCTTCCCCTACCTTCATTTACCAACCAAAGAAAACAAGAAAACCGCAACAGAGCTTCAGGCAAGATGAGCTTTTGCGTGAATGAGGAATGTTTGTAACGATATATATATGTATCAAAGGGTGCCAAATTCATGGAGGAGTCGCCTTATAGTCGTATGCGTTACAGAGCGTTATCACCAAATTGGCAATTCCGTCAAATCAGAAGGGTAACCAAGCAGCCACTGGAACTGAAGCAATTGTCGGTGGAGATAAGGACCGGTTTGCAGTATAAAAACAGGAATCCTATTTATCTCGGGTAGTGTTACAGGAGCACCCCGCTTTTAAGACCTCTGAAAGGCTGAGAAAATCAGGTCTTGAAAAAGGATGTTTTTTTTTTTTAATATATTTTTTTTAAACATGGGTTGAAGCATCCTGCATGCAACTGAGGTAAAAAAAAAAAATAAAAAAAAAGGTCTTGAAAAAGGAGTCTTAAAATAGGGGTAAAATCACAGATTTGACGAAGAAAACCCTGAGATAACAGGGTCTGAAAATAGGGGTAAAATCACAGATTTGACGAAGAAAACCCTGAGATAACAGGGTCTGAAAATAGGGGTAAAATCACAGATTTGACGAAGAAAACCCTGAGATAACAGGGTCTTAAAAGAGGGGGAAGTCTTAAATCAGAGAGTCTTAAGAAAAAGGGGTCCACTGTGGTAAGAGAGATGATTTTTAATTTTATTCATGTACAGTGTTCTGATACCAATGTGAGCCTCTTTGTCGTTTTTTTGTTTGTTTGTTTGTTTAACGTTCAGTCCACCACGAAGGGTGATATCAGGGCGGTGCTGCTTTGACATTTAACGTGCGCCACACACAAGACAGAAGTCGCAGCACAGGCTTCATGTCTCACCCAGTCACATTATTCTGACACCGGACCAACCAGTCCTAGCCGATCACGGGGCGGACGCCTTACCACTAGGCCAACCGTGCCGGTCTCTTTGTCGTTGCTGATGTCACTCCGATATGAGAAAAAAAGAAGAACTTTACATTCCACTTTTAAAGATAGTTACTTTTTTGACGAAAAGTATCACACAGTTAACAAAATCATCATAACTGAATTCTTTCAAAGCCCCTCTTTTTGAAAACGGGACCCAAATCTCTGTCTCGCAGTATAGTAGCAAGCATGATTTTGTGGAGCAAGATATCCAACTGTACATTATAATTGTAAAATAAAACAAGATAACATCAATTAAAATGAAATATAATAAAACAAACTGAAATAATATCAATCAAATAAAAAGGTAGAAACAAAGTGAAGCAAACTGAAAGAAAAGAATGAAAAGAAGAAAAAAAAACCAAAAGAAAAAAAACAAACAAGACAGAGAAAAATAAAAATGGGCTAACAACAGGAGATAATAGAGAAATGGAAAGCTCTTACTCGAATTTGATATCAATTTACTTTTACTCCATCGAAATGTCTGGACATTGTCTCTTCCGCAAAACCGCCACACTTTCAACAAGCTGAAGGAGAAACCAAAGACACTTCAGTGCAACCACATTTCAAGTCCTCGAAAAATCTGAGAAAACCAGGTCTGAATAAGGAGGGAATTTTAAAATGGAGGTAAATTTACATAGGCTATGAAGATGCAGAAAATCT
>NC_090254.1:10951302-10998457 GCF_037325665.1 Littorina saxatilis | reverse complement strand
ACCCCCCCCCGCCACACACACTGAAGTCAGAAAAAATCCATCTCAATCAGAACAAGCACTCTACGTTATGCTCCAAGAAAACCTCATCTAAACACACAACATCCCGGAAAAACAATGGAATGACGACAGCAATGAAAGACGTAGACCTTGTACGCATGAGCGAAGGCCAGAACGCCGTCGCTGACGAATTGCAGCTGCGCCTCCATCTCAAAGCCGTTGTTCCCCGAAATCTGCTCTTCTCCCGTACACGTCTTCTCGTATTTCTGAAGGGCAACAAAGCGATCAATGTAAACAAGGAAATACATGAACCATAATTGAAATAATAATTAGAATTTTCCAGAATTTTAATGACCAAACTCATTGATTAATTTTTAATCTTCCAAGCCGAAAACTTGACTAAATGTAAAAAATAGAAAATACATTAACAGATAACCAAACTGATGACAACAAACAAGTCGGTTAAATATTGGTATAGTGGAAAAGAAACCAAAAACAAAGAGAAAAAGAAACCATTTAAAAGAATTTTTGGGGGTTAATTTTAAACGTGTTCGTTGTTATCACTTTGTTTTTCTGTTTATGTATTTTGTAATTTTTATTTACTGTTTAATTTTGTTCTCGAAAAGAAACCATTCAGGAGAAGCATTCTGGTCAATTTGAACACCGCAACACGGTGGCCTAGTGGTAAGGAGTCCGCCCAGTGGGCGGGAGGTCGTGGGTTCGAACCCCGGCCGGGTCATACCTAAGACTTTAAAATTGGCAATCTAGTGGCTGCTCCGCCTGGCGTCTGGCATTATGGGGTTAGTGCTAGGACTGGTTGGTCCGGTGTCAGAATAATGTGACTGGGTGAGACATGAAGCCTGTGCTGCGACTTCTGTCTTGTGTGTGGCGTACGTTATATGTCAAAGCAGCACCGCCCTGATATGGCCCTTCGTGGTGGACTGGGCGTTAAGCAATTTGAACAGAGGAGTAAGTTAAGCAAAATCAAACAGTAAATAAAAACAAGTCGCGTAAGGCGAAAATACAACATTTAGTCAAGCTCAGTCGAACTCACAGAATCAAACTGAACGCATTGCATTTTTCCGCAAGACCTGTCCACCGCTCGTGGCAAAGGCAGTGACATTAACAATCCAGAAAAGCGCAGTAGCGATTGCGCTGAGGAGGATAGCACGCTTTTCTGTACCTCTCTTCGTTTTAACTTTCTGAGCGTGTTTTTAATCCAAACATATCATATCTATATGTTTTTGGAATCAGGAACGGACAAGAAATAAGATAAAACTGTTTTAAAATCGATTTCGGAAATTTTATTTTAATCATAATTTTTATATTTTTAATTTTCAGAGCTTGTTTTTAATCCGAATACATGTATAACATATTTATATGTTTTTTAAATCAGAAAATGATGAAGAATAAGATGAACGTAAATTTGGATCGTTTTATATAAAAAAAATATTACAATTTTCAGATTTTTAATGACCAAAGTCATTAATTAATTTTTAAGCCACAAAGCTGAAATGCAATACCGAAGTCCGGCCTTCGTCGAAGATTGCTTTACAAAAATTTCAATCAATTTGATTGAAAAATGAGGGTGTCACAGTGCCGCCTCAACTTTTACAAAAAGCCGGATATGACGTCATCAAAGGTATTGATCGAAAAAATGAAAAAAACGTCCAGGGATATCATTCCCAGGAACTCTCATGTCAAATTTCATAAAGATCGGTCCAGTAGTTTGGTCTGAATCGCTCTACACACACACGCACAGACAGACACACACACACACACACATACACCACGACCCTCGTCTCGATTCCCCCTCTATGTTAAAACATTTAGTCAAAACTTGACTAAATGTAATGAGAAAATACATGAACAGAAAAGCAACGTGATAACAACGAACACGTCGCTTAAAGGTATAGTGGAGAAGAAACCATTGTGGAGAGGCGTTTTGGTCAATTTAACGATAAGATCGAAGTCTGAAGGTCATTCGTTTTGTTGGGATTTAGACACACCTGCAATGCTAACTGGTCACAACTCCGTCACTATGCTAATTATTAAAACACAAGAAAAATAGGACATCGGTCACTGTCTGCGTTGGAGTCCTGACTCTTTTCGACGACCCCCCTCCCCCCCACCCTTAATACTGGTAATCATCCATATAACGCTAGCAGACGAAACTCCTGCGAATTTAGGTAATCACAATTTGTCATCTAGCAAATGCGTGCACGTAGTACTGCTGGCAGGGACGAAACGGTAGGACAAAGCATTTATTTGACGGAATATGCTCCAAAAGTGTACACATGGCTTTGGTAAAAGAAAAAGCAGGCTTTTGGCCACAATTTGTTTGAACACCTTTGCCTGCAATTTTTGTATTCGCACGCGCATATGCCGCAACGATGTTCATTCTAAAAATTCATATTTCTCGCGACCTTACCTGATTGAAAGGAGTTTGAGCACTGCCAGGATACTTGCAGCCAAAGTGCTGCTCCCAGTACTCGATGAACCAAGGGTTACGGGTGTTGGTGGCGGGGCGGAGCGATAAAAAGTAGTCCCTGAACCCTTGCACTTCCTCCGCTAGAGGCTGCACAGTGATCGCTCCTTCCACCTGCAGCAAATAACAAAAATCCTTGAAACCAAAAATAAAATTGAAAGGTAAAAGGTAGAATTTGGAGGCCCAACAGTCTTTTTTTCCTTATCATGTACCTATGTTGTCAAGAAGATGCCGTGTTGTTGTAATGTTTTTGTGATTCTTTTTAATGCTGTGATTGTAATGTTATTGTGTTGAAATATTGTATGGTGATTCTTAGGTAATAGAGTAAAGCGTGGGCTGCACGGAAGAGTTCTGTTATTCGAGGTATATAAACTCTCATCATCATCATCATCGTCATCGTCATCGTCGTCGTCATCATCATCATCATCATCATCATCATCATCATCATCATCATCATCATCATCATCATCATCATCATCATCATCATCATCATCATCATCATCATCATCATCATCATCATCATCATCATCATCATCATCATCATCATCATCATCATCATCATCATCATCATCATCATCATCATCATCATCATCATCATCATCATCATCATCATCATCATCATCATCATCATCATCATCATCGTCGTCGTCGTCGTCGTCGACAGGAGGTCAAGGACGCTCATCTGCTTCCATTCTTTAACGTTGTCGGACCAGCTCTTCGGTTGTCTCCTGAGAGCTAGCTAGCTACCTAGCTAGACCATATTTAACATCTGTCACTCAAGAGCAATATGTAACAGTCGCACCCAAAGAAATCATCAGTTGTATGTACCATGGGATCACCTCTAAAAGCTTACAGCGTGTTGTTGATCATGAAGATGTCTGTTTTGTATTATACTAATGAATGATTGATTAAACCACTGTTTAAAACAATGTAACTTCTGTTTACTCTCTTCATTTGAGACACCTTGCCACTTCGTGTTTTGTATTTGTTTTCCAAACCAATCGTTCCGTGACTTTCATTTCACGCTAAATGACAAGGGGACCATTAACAATTTGAAAATAGAGCCATTTTTTGCAAGGGTCTACTAATCAGATCTTTGTTTAAAACATACGAAGATAAAGCAGACGCTTTTGAATTAAAGAACATCCGAGTCCAGAGGGGCTCAAACGAGTTTTACCACCCCGTTTCTGCCTTTACTGTCCTTGTTGCTCGCTGTGCGCGCCTTCGTGAGCGAGGCTGGTACTACATATTGTTCATACGAAATGACAAACACAGGTTACAAGCGATAACGCGCAAAAGTACTGGTTTATTATTTTACATCTGACACTAAGGTATCAGTAATGCATATATAGTTACAGTACTACGTAATGAGATACTACGTATTGCGATACTACTTATTGCGGTAAAAAACTTATGGACAGAAAGAAAAAGAGAAAAGAAAACAAATTATTAGACATGGCAAAAGTATCAAAAGCATTAACAAGACACGAGAAGTAAATACAAGAAAAATAAACAATCACAAGACAGGCGAAGACAAACAGACAAGAAAGTTACAATTACCAAACACTCGTTGGTTAGTCCTTCAACAACAATAAAGAGTTACGTTCTGTACGTTCAACAACAATAAAGAATTACGTTCCGTACGTTCAACAATACCATAAGCACTAAGAATACTCAAGAAACTTAGCATACATACGTTTAAAACCAAAATGGCTACTTTCAGAAAAATACAAAAACATTGACTCATCAGGCCAGGAATACAAAGCAAACTGTCATACCAAAAAGTCTAACGACAACGTTCCTGCGTTAATCAAAGTCACAAACAAGATATTTACTCATCCACTTTCCCTCAATAACGTTACAAGAAATAAGCCCGTTTACAAACGATCACCACAGACCGCAAGCTTCTTTTACCTAAATTCTTTTAACGTAAGGCTGAAAAAGTCGGAGAAAACGTTTCACTTCGAACTTCGTTAACCACAGAAAACACAAGTTATCATTATAAACATTAGCGACTTTCTAGCGTCTACAAAACATTGCTGTACGTTCACAACACTAGAACAGTTGAACACACAATAAAGAAACACTACAACAAGTCAGACTTTCAACTCACGTTATACATAAACAACTCACAAAGTCATTACAAAATGGCGACCAAAAACACAACACAAACAAGTAACAACAAAATTACCTTATGCGCTGTGTGGGTTGACCAGCAGTACCAAAACGTGTTGCCTCACAAACGAAGGGCACAAAACGATTCACACTTGAGAAACAACTGTCTCCAAGAACATTACGTTGACGTTAAAACATAAGAAACACTCCGTTGGTTCACTTGATAACCTTCATACGTTTACATCAAAACCAAACGCTTCCTAAAACCCTCAGATCGACTGACGAGACAGGAGTCAAGCAGCGGTATTTATGGAAACAAAAACCTAACATGGAATAGTTATTCAAAAGTCAAAGGTCACCGGATTGACCAACCAACAACATTCCTAAGACAGAATCGGGTGAAGCTACTATTTTACAACCAATCAGTAACCGATCACGCACTCCGTGCATGCTCAAAACTTAAAACGGTATATTTAACAGAAAGAAGGCCAAGGAACTAGCTGACATCACAAAGCTAAAAACACGTGAGTCACACGTATTCTAAAACTTGCAACGCAGATTCGCAGGGCTCACCTCAAAATCAAGACACGAAAAAAAGCACGTGAATCTCACGGTGTTCTAGAACTAAACGACGCAGTTTGTGACGCTCCGACCAAAACCAGGTCACAACAACTGAACAAGGAGCACGTGAATTTCACGTAAAAATATTAACGCTCCACAAAACGGGTCACAACAAGGTGCCACAATAAAAACACGGTTTACTTCTTTTTACATCGTGCAATGACTTGAGCAAACGTAATTACAACAAAAAGTAGGTGAATGCATGCCACATCGGCATGCACACTCCCACCGGAAATTATATTAATATAATTTCCTTCAAAAACCTTTGTACAAACATATTCCTTATATCAAAAGAAGACAAACGCAGATTTAGACATTTCAAATTTACAACTCAAAACCATTGTGTTGCAAAACATTTACACAACAATATTATGGTTCAATCGTTTTCAGTGTTTCAACACATCTCGTTTCAACTAAATGCCACTAGTCATTTACTCGACGGCATAACAAGAACGCACCACTTAAACCATAAATGTCCGTTACATCATCTGGTATAAAAACAAACCGCAACAATCAACAACTGTCAAATTGGAAAAACACTCCAAAGTTCAATGTTCTTTCAGTTTGCCTACACAGCTTTGTCTTTGTGATTTTCACGATCTACTAACACAGTCATTTTGTGAATAGGTCGCTCTAATATGCGACTATCACCAGTGGGACGGCCGTGATTGTCTAGATCCTTTGTTCCAACATGCACTTTCACTCGTCTGACCAGTCCATCAGATCCCGGCATCACTTCGACTACACGAGCCATGCACCACTCTGATCTGCACAAGTTCTGGTCATGCAAGACAACAACATCTCCCACCTGTACGTTTGCCTGGGGACGTTGCCAGACACGACGTTTCTGCAAGAGTGAAAGGTACTGGCTCTTCCATAGCAGCCAGAATTCGTCTGCCATCCGCTGGACACAGCGCCAACGTTTCCTGGCGTACAGGTCTGGATCTTCAAACACACCAGGGGGCGGAAGGATGGCACCTGACTTCATGGTGAGGACGTGGTTGGGGGTCAAAGGGCGTGGTCCATCTGCCGATTCCAATGACTCGACAGACAGTGGTCGACTGTTCACGATGGCCATCACCTCGTATAGGAACGTACGAAGTGATGAAGTAGTGAGACGCTGGCCTGATCTTCTGAGAAGACCATTCAGGATGCTGCGTATCGTTCGGATCTGACGCTCCCAAACGCCACCCATGTGACTAGCTGCAGGGGGGTTGAACTTGAACTCACATTTGCTTTCCAGCATCTTTGATGTCAGTCGTTCAGAGTCCATCTCCTTCCATGCCAGTTTGAACTCATTGCATGCACCTACAAAGTTCGTTCCTTTGTCACACCAAATGCGTGATATGTTTCCTCGCATGGAGACAACAATGCGTAGGGCGTTGATGAAGGAATCACTTGACATGTCATCCAGGGTTTCAATGTGGATTGCCCTAGAGGCAAAACACGTCACGATCAGCCCGTACAAGATTAATGTCATGACCTTGACGCAGTCATCACGGTACCCTCGTTTTTTCTGGCGTTTCAGGCCCTTCAGATGCTTGACTGCGGCACTTCTGTTGTCGGGGAGGGACGGTTTCTCTGGTCGAAATGGTAAGAGCATCTCGAAGTGACCAGCTTCGTTGACCTTCACGATCTTCTTGAACTTTACATCGTCCTGGGACATGGATCCTGAGTCACTTGCAAAGTCTCTTTCCATAACATGTAATGGGTCAGTACACGAGACTTCGTCCACCTGTACCTTGTAGACGTGAGCTACACGTTCTTCTTCCCTCGATCCTGGCTTGACGATGACGCGCATGGACGAGGCTATGCCATCAAAGGCGACGGAATGCGGTGCCTTGCCGACGATGCTCCAACCTAACTTAGTCTCTACTGCAAATGGCAGTCCTTGGACAACGTTTAGGGGCATGAGGGCTTCAGCGCAGTCGTAGCCGATGAGGAGGCCTGCTTCACAGTCAGGGTACAAGGGGGGCAGTTTTGGAGACAGGTGTTGGAGATGTGGGTAAGCTTTGACAGTCTCTGAGGTGGGGATATGAGTGGGGTCAACGGTCAGATAAGGTCGTGAGATGGCAGAAGGGAGCCTGACAAACTCACTGGAGGTAGGAGAGCGGACACGCAATCCAGAGTACTTCCTGCCGGAGACCACAGCATTGTCCTCAGTCAGTGTGGAGACCCTGAGTGTAGTCGGCTGCGATTTGGCTTTAACTTCTTCAGCCACTGACTGCACTACAAAAGTGGCGTTGGACATAGTGTCCAGTAGTGCGTACGTCAGCACCTCTACGTTGGGGTTAGAGTCACTGGAAACGAGAACGGGAACGATCATAGACGTGAAACCGATGCTGTTTTCCTCGCTGGCCTTAAGAGCAGACACCGTAGGGGTCGACGATGACAGTGGCTCTTGAACGTCAGCAGCAGAGGTACGGTAATTGTTCTTGTGTTCACTCGCCCCTTTGGTTTCACTCATACTGTTCTGATACTTGAAATTGTCATCATGAAGACAAGTGGGATGAGCCTTCTTGCACTTCTTGCACGTCTGTTTCTGCATACATTGACGGCTCTGGTGATCCTTACTTCTGAGACATCCGTAGCAGATACGGTTCTTGAACAGAAAATCTCGTATCTCAACCAGAGGCTTCACTATGAGTTCCTTACATGTCCCAGCGTCATGGTCCGGAAGTTGACAGTGCAGACATGCGGTGACATCCTCTGTCAGGGTTGACAGGTTCGTTGTGAACTTTCTTGGTGTCCCCGATGCACTTGTCAAGCCGAAAACAGGGTCGTTAGAAATGTCTGCTTCGAGAGTAACGAACGACACGAGTTCATTGAACAGAGGATACCTCTTCTTTTCAACCTTGGTTCGAGCAACTGTTCTAGACCATCTGTGACTCATCCAGTCTGGGAGCTTTCCGACGATCTTCCGTAGGTACTGGGCATCATCCAGGATGCTCAGTCCACCAACTTCCTGGGCAGCAACGGAACATTGCTGCAAGAAATCGGCCAGACTTCTGAGTCCCTTGGGATCCTTGCTTTTGACTGGGGTCCATTCGTCCAGCTTGGTCCGGAAAGCTTGTGAAACTACGTATGAGTTGCCGAACCGATTTTCCAGCACTTCCATGGCTCTCTCGTAGGCATCACCTTCTCTTAGCAGAAAGAAGCCGGTCACGGCCTCCCTTGCTTGACCTCCGATGTACCGTTGCAGATACAATAACTTCTCACTGCTGGTTATGTTCTGTCTCTCGATGAGAAACGAAAACGACGACCTCCAAATTGGATATTGGAGAGGGTCACCAACAAAAATGCACGGCTCCTGCATCGGCAAACGGTTGATCATCAGAGCGTCTGATAGGGTTTTGGCGAGAGAGTCCATAGGAGTGTCCTGCTTGGCAGGAGTAGCAAGTGGACGTTGGTAGTACGCAGACGGGGGGTAAGAGGCAAATGGACGATCTGCATGACATTCCTTGTCAAAGTTCATGTACGCAGGGGGCCTTGCGTTTTCGTTTCCCCAGATAACTTTGGGGGTGGTCTGATGTGGGTCCAGGAATGTGGGCACGAAAGGCTCTGGTTTGGGATGTAGGTGGGTATCATAGGGGAAACAGGGTGGGGTAACTTGAAAACGTCTGTGGTCCATGCGTTGGTGACGTTCTTCTGGGAAGTAGGTGTGTCGTTCTTGCGTCTCATCACCTTCCCTTGTCTCTGGTAGGTGATAGGACCAACCTGTGTGGTCGAGATCAGGCGGGCGAGGGCCTGTGACACTTGTCGTTGAGTGTCCAACGTTGTGCAGAGGCGGCTGACCAGCGTACGCACCGAGAGGGTGCTGCAGTGTGGTCAGCAGCGCTGTAGGCCGCATGGAGGATGTAGTTGCAGCCGTCGTGTAGTTGGGTGTGAAGGGCTCCTGACGGACGAAAGGAGCGCTCGTTCCGACGTGATGGGGGGCGTTGGTGAAGGGCTCCTGATGGACGAAAGGAGCGCTCGTTCCGACGTGATGGGGGGCGTTGACATCCTCTCTACGTTGAGGTCCGTACGCCTCATATGTGGCGTTGTTGGTAGTAGCGGCGCTTGTAGAGGCGCTGACTCCAACGACGAGGTCCACGACAGGTGACGCGTGCTGTCGTGGCTCAGTCGTTGTGGTTCCAGCGTCGAAGTTGGTGACAGCAGCGTTGACGTTGACAGTCGAGATGTCATGGGTGCTGGCGGCTTGGCAGACAGGAACAGACGTGAAGTCCATGGCTGGCTGGTGTGTCCTTTGGTCAGCAATGACGGCGGCTTGGCAGACAGGAACAGACGTGACGTCCAAGGCTGGCTGGTGTGTCCCTTGGTCAGCAATGACGGCAGCACCTGTCCCTATTCCTATCGCTGTGTGCTCATTGTTTAGAGGAGGGGCTTCAAGACTGTACAGGGGAACGGAAGGACGAGGGTGGAACCTAGTGTTCAACAAATCGACTGACGGTAGATCAGGGAGATCCTGCTGAACGGATTCACCTTGTTCCAATACTTGTAACATAGCTTGTTGTTCTCTTAAGCTAGTTTTTAATTCGGTGGACTGAATTTGTCTCAAAGCCTTCTTCTGTTTAATCTCTTCAAGAGCTGCTTCAGCTGCGTCTTCGGCCTGCCTAGCTGCTTCTTCGGCCTGCCTAGCTGCTGTTCTCTCAGCTTCCTTAGCCTGCCTAGCTGCGTCCTCAGTCTGCCTAGCTGCAGTTCTCTCAGCTTCCTCAGTCTGCCTAGCCGCAGTTCTCTCAGCATATTGTTGTTGTAAGAGATCCAGTTCACTAAACTGAGCTTCCTTTATTGCGTCACCTTCCACTTTTATGGCCAGGGATGCAGCCTCTAGTTTAAGAGCCAATTTAGTGTCTTCAGAGCTAACACTTTTAGAGCGGAGAGACTCGGCGCGAGAAGCTACTTGGCTACCTGATCTCCTGCTACCTGACTTGTGGCTAGCTGACTTGTGGATGGCTGACGTAATGCTAGCTGCTTTATGAATGGCAGACTTAACACTGGCTGACTTGTGGGTGGATGACCCAACGCTAGGTGTAACACTGCTATGCCTGGAAGTAGGCTCCTTAGCCACCTGCACACTAGTCGTTTGTCTGTCAAGAGCTCGATCAATGTCAAACATAATGTTCTGAACTGTTCTCTGAACATCATCCCAACTTTCCTGAATGGTTTCACCGCTACCAATACTACGAAGACCTTTCTCTATGTCACCAAGATCCTTGTACATGCTCAAAACAATTTGTTTTTGACTGGTTAACGACTCTTGATTAGGAGTTTCTTGGTTAAGCTCTGTGACTATCTCACCGATTGCTCGTTCCAAGAATGTTCGTTGTCTTGCGAAGTTTTTAGTTTTGATCTCAATCTGGTACTCTCTACCTTTTTCAGTAGGCTTAATGTCACGCCTAGGCCTTTGAGAATGTTCATCTTCATCGCCGTTAATGTCATAACCTGAAGCTTCCAATGGTTTATCTGCTGGAATCTCCTCCATTACAATGTTCGCTTATTCAAAAGCACTAAAAACCTACATAAGGTTTATCTGGTTATAAAGTAAAATGAATCGATCTGAGGGTCGTTTGGGATAATACACAAAAGTCACAAAAAATGCGCCGGATACGGAGTAGGAAGATCTCTAACCGACAAGTTGATCTATGTCAAACTATGGTTCACTAACACAGTGACAGGTAACAATAAAGTCTTTTGCTGGTTATCAACAGCTACGTTTACGTTCATTGAGCATCAATAACAACAGTTCTTTACATTCACTTGGCTGGACTTCAGCTAAGTTTGTTTACTTTAGCTAACGTTCTTTCACTGGGCGTCAGCAGCTAAGTTTTTTACTGGACGACAGCAGCTAAGTTTTTTACTGGACGACAGCAACTAAAGTTTTTTACTGTGCGCGCCTTCGTGAGCGAGGCTGGTACTACATATTGTTCATACGAAATGACAAACACAGGTTACAAGCGATAACGCGCAAAAGTACTGGTTTATTATTTTACATCTGACACTAAGGTATCAGTAATGCATATATAGTTACAGTACTACGTAATGAGATACTACGTATTGCGATACTACTTATTGCGGTAAAAAACTTATGGACAGAAAGAAAAAGAGAAAAGAAAACAAATTATTAGACATGGCAAAAGTATCAAAAGCATTAACAAGACACGAGAAGTAAATACAAGAAAAATAAACAATCACAAGACAGGCGAAGACAAACAGACAAGAAAGTTACAATTACCAAACACTCGTTGGTTAGTCCTTCAACAACAATAAAGAGTTACGTTCTGTACGTTCAACAACAATAAAGAATTACGTTCCGTACGTTCAACAATACCATAAGCACTAAGAATACTCAAGAAACTTAGCATACATACGTTTAAAACCAAAATGGCTACTTTCAGAAAAATACAAAAACATTGACTCATCAGGCCAGGAATACAAAGCAAACTGTCATACCAAAAAGTCTAACGACAACGTTCCTGCGTTAATCAAAGTCACAAACAAGATATTTACTCATCCACTTTCCCTCAATAACGTTACAAGAAATAAGCCCGTTTACAAACGATCACCACAGACCGCAAGCTTCTTTTACCTAAATTCTTTTAACGTAAGGCTGAAAAAGTCGGAGAAAACGTTTCACTTCGAACTTCGTTAACC
The DNA here is from genome assembly GCF_037325665.1 of Littorina saxatilis. Classification (NCBI taxonomy): domain Eukaryota; kingdom Metazoa; phylum Mollusca; class Gastropoda; order Littorinimorpha; family Littorinidae; genus Littorina; species Littorina saxatilis. The sequence goes on along the minus strand of NC_090254.1, from coordinate 10,986,585 downwards.
ACAGAAAACACAAGTTATCATTATAAACATTAGCGACTTTCTAGCGTCTACAAAACATTGCTGTACGTTCACAACACTAGAACAGTTGAACACACAATAAAGAAACACTACAACAAGTCAGACTTTCAACTCACGTTATACATAAACAACTCACAAAGTCATTACAAAATGGCGACCAAAAACACAACACAAACAAGTAACAACAAAATTACCTTATGCGCTGTGTGGGTTGACCAGCAGTACCAAAACGTGTTGCCTCACAAACGAAGGGCACAAAACGATTCACACTTGAGAAACAACTGTCTCCAAGAACATTACGTTGACGTTAAAACATAAGAAACACTCCGTTGGTTCACTTGATAACCTTCATACGTTTACATCAAAACCAAACGCTTCCTAAAACCCTCAGATCGACTGACGAGACAGGAGTCAAGCAGCGGTATTTATGGAAACAAAAACCTAACATGGAATAGTTATTCAAAAGTCAAAGGTCACCGGATTGACCAACCAACAACATTCCTAAGACAGAATCGGGTGAAGCTACTATTTTACAACCAATCAGTAACCGATCACGCACTCCGTGCATGCTCAAAACTTAAAACGGTATATTTAACAGAAAGAAGGCCAAGGAACTAGCTGACATCACAAAGCTAAAAACACGTGAGTCACACGTATTCTAAAACTTGCAACGCAGATTCGCAGGGCTCACCTCAAAATCAAGACACGAAAAAAAGCACGTGAATCTCACGGTGTTCTAGAACTAAACGACGCAGTTTGTGACGCTCCGACCAAAACCAGGTCACAACAACTGAACAAGGAGCACGTGAATTTCACGTAAAAATATTAACGCTCCACAAAACGGGTCACAACAAGGTGCCACAATAAAAACACGGTTTACTTCTTTTTACATCGTGCAATGACTTGAGCAAACGTAATTACAACAAAAAGTAGGTGAATGCATGCCACATCGGCATGCACACTCGCGGCCTTTCTCCTTCCCGATAAGAACCAAAACAGGTATCACGAAGCGGAAGAAAGGACAAGGAAAAAAAATTAAGAACCATAGAAGATAATTGACATTTGATTCACAATTAAAGAAAGGAAGCCACAACCTTGATAATAAAACCACATTTCAGCCTTGAAACTGCATGGACAAGGGCAACTGTAAGCTGAACAAGTACATCTGAAAATGTTGTTGATTTTGTTGTTGTCGTTGCTGCTGCTGTTGCTGCTGTTGCCGCTGTTGTTATTGTTGTTGTTGTTGTTGTTGTTGTTGAAAAAAGATATGTTTGTGGAAAACTCCTCACCTACTCACTGATGCCACGTTAAAACATCTTCGGACACACTCCTTCTTGAAAAAAGAAAACCCCAAAAGTAACCGACTTGAACGACAATTTTCTTGATATCTGTGCATCAAGTCAGTATATAAAGATGAAACTGAAACCTTCTGTTTGTTGCAACATACAAGAACATATTCGCTCTTGTTCTTGTTCTATAAGTGCGCGTTAAGATTATGACAAAACGATACCTGGTCTGTCAAAGCGAATGTCAGCAAACAACGAGCGGTCGTCAATTCTTGCTACCTACCTGCCTACCTACCCACCGACCTACCTATTTACCTGTATATTTGTCTACCTACCTGCCTGAACATCCATACACCCACCAATCCATCCAGTCATCCATGTCACTTGAAGAACGACGCCTATCATACCTTAATCATTTTCCATTTCAGAGCTCGTTAATTACAGCATCAGTGTGCGTGCCATTACCGAAGATAGCTTAACTGCACTCAAGCTTGAGACATCCTCCATCCTTCTATCTATGTTAGTCGCCGACTCCAAAATGGCTGCCATTACCAGATGCGAAAATAAACTTTCCGTCGTTGTATCCGCATCCACACACCGACCGAATGATGGATTTAGCAATGAGGGGCGAGGAAACGTTTCGGGGAAAGAGCAACACTTAACTACCACCCATTACGGTTGAAAGGGTCTACTTCGTACACATTCGTTGAAGAAGGGACACCAAGAAAGAGCCTACCGAAAACCTGCCCTTTCCGAATAAGGGAGGTTATTAAGATCTGTAATTTAATCGACTTGTTTGAATTTTTTCCCCTTTAATGTTGGATGTCGTCAAGTGTCTAAATCTCCAATAGTGTCTTCTTTTGTTCCATGTCTGAAGAAAGAAAGTCATCCTGGCCAAACTTACATCTGATCTCAAGAAAGTGCCTCTTTATACTTCCGAATCTAAAACCTCTTTGTTTTAAACAACATTTTATTCAAACACACACACATGACAATACAACAACATGCTTACAAAGAAGCACAACATGTTGAAAACTTATAATAAGTAAAACCTCTTTACTCCCCCTTCTTATCGATACTACACAAAATCAAAGTTTAGAAACGGACACTATCAGCCAAACCGTTAGAACGCCTGTCTTTTTGACATCTTCGACCGGACAGTTCCCAACTACCGCGTTGACCAGACGCGTGGGAAGTGTCAGGCCATCAGTTTGTCGTGACCGACATGTTTGTTGCGTCTAGACTTCGGCCGCTGATGTCCCTTCTCCATCGCTGGCCACCAGGGCTGTGACCTTCATTCTTTCTTCCTTTCTTTATTTGATGTTTAACGTCGTTTTCAACCACGAAGGTTATATCGCGACGGTGTGACCTTCTCCACAAGCAGGGAAGTAGAGGAGGATCCTTTGGTATAAAGATACTCTTCTTCTTCTTCTTCTTCTTCTTCTTCTTCTTCTTCTTCTTCATTTATGGGCTGAAACTCCCACGTTCACTCATGTTTTTGCACGAGTGGGTTTTTAACTTGCCATTTAGGCAGCCATACGCCGCTTTCGGAGGATAGATGCTTGGTACTTTTGTATTTCAGTAACCCACCGAACTCTGACATGGGTTACAGGATCTTTTCCGTGCGCACTTGGTCTTGTGCTTGCGTGTACACGCGAAGGGGGATAAGGCACTAGCAGGTCTGCACATAAGTTGACATGGGACATCGGACAAATCTCCACCCTTAACCCACGATGCGCGGCCGGGATTTGAACCCACGACCTTTCTCTTGGGAGGCCGGCGTATTATCCACGAGGCCATTGCGCCCGTCGGTAGAGGAATAAAAGAGTAGAGGAGTAGAGGAGTAGAGGAGGATTATGGCTTTCTTCTGATTTAAAGAGATACTCCGGGCCGAAAACAAATGACTGAACACGCCCCAAGAGGCGCACTGCTCGGTTTGGGGTTTGGAGTGATGTCACCATACACATGGTAACTGAAGTAGAGACGTAGAGGTATTTCTTTCTTTATTTGGTGTTTAACGTCGTTTTCAACCACGAAGGTTATAATTATCGCGACGGGGAAAGGGGGGAGATGGGATAGAGCCACTTGTCAATTGTTTCTTGTTCACAAAAGCACTAATCAAAAATTTGCTCCAGGGGCTTGCAACGTAGTACAATGTATTTCCTTTACTGGGAGAATGTAAGTTTCCAGTACAAAGGACTTAACATTTCTTACATACTGCTTGACTAAAATCTTTACAAACATTGACTATATTCTATACAAGAAACACTTAACAAGGGTAAAAAGAGAAACAGAATCCGTTAGTCGCCTCTTACGACATGCTGGGGAGCATCGGGTAAATTCTTCCCCCTAACCCGCGGGGGGTACGTAGAGGTATATCATCTGGTTTAATGATAGATTCCTTCCCGCGTGAGCCATCGTGTCCACCACCACCACCACCACAGATCTGTTCTGGCTGTTACAGAGCAGGAGAACATTCAACTTCATCACACGTAAAAACAAATCGACAGTGCAGAGTGATTTTTTTTTTAATGACTTATTTTTGTACATTCACACATAATGTCAGTTAAAAAAAATAATTCAGCAAAATAAATCCATCACAGGAATCAGCCAGGCTGCAGGTTTTTGTTTCGTTGTTAAATGTAAGGATGTTTGTATGTAAAACCGGGGGGCAGATTTGTGGCGCTTTATTGGCTCACGTAAGTGTAGCCAATGCAGACATGGGAACCCCTGTTTTGCACTTTGCGTATTCTCAAACAAACTTGGTGTATTTTCAGAAAAATGAGCGTACTCCACACAGCGTTTGCACATCCATGATTAAAACATGCCTCATGCGCGTCCGTCACACCGTTAATTAAGTTTACCTATACATTTAAAACAAATGCTTATAAAAAGATGCGGCTAAAACGTCACACCTAAACTTGAATAGCATTCACCTAATGGAAGTCGCTGCGGATTTTCGTTTCGCTCGATTAGCGATTACCGGTACTTTATTAGCTCTCTACTCAAGACTCGGCCCTTTTCTCTTTCTTTCGCGAATCTTCGTTTGTCAACAAGTCGTCGTGACAAGCGTACAGAGAAACACCGGATGTATCAGGATCTCGCGCGCGCGAGATTTCATTTTTTGGTGTCTCGCGATAGTTGGAGGAGCGAGAGCCGCCATGTTGTGTTTTTTGGTCTGCTTGAAATGTGCGCAAAAGTCGTAAATCATCCCAAAAAAGCTTATTCCGGGGCGGGACTACATGTGTGTGTTGGTTACAAATTGTGTGTGTGTGTGTGATATTTTTCTTCAAACTTTTTCACTTTTCTTCTTTGTTTCACTTGTTTATTCTCGGAGCCGATTTCGCCAAATACCGTACTTTCGTTTGCCTGGTTGTTTTGATTGATTGACACGATCCGATTATATTTTTTTCGACGGCGGCTAATATAGTGACGTAATCATGTGCCAAAATACTGGATCGGCTTCAGGATGGGCTTGTGAAGACAAGTAGTCTAGGAATTTTTCTCGTCGTATTTTTTAACCACTGAGCGTACTGAGCGTATTCTCGACAATCATGCGTACACAATACGGCGAAATCGTATGGGTTCCCAGGTCTGCCAATGCGATCGAAACTTTGTCTGTCTGTGCGTGCGTGCGTGCGTATGTGCGTGCGTGCGTGTGTATGTCTGTGGTAGAAACTTTAACATTTCGTCATTTGAAGACGTCACATTATGGCGTAAGAGGGTTAGACGTCACGCGAAGGAATGTCTCGGTCATTGTTATTTTGAGCGGGCCGAGACTAGTTGGCAGTCGTGTATAAGTAGGCTAAATGCAGACAGACAGATCTAGATCTAGTGTCTCGTTTTCTTGCACAGTGTCACCTATGCTTACTGTGTGTGTGTGTGTGTGTGTGTGTGTGTGTGTGTGTGTGTGTGTGTGTGTGTGTGTGTGTGTGTGTGTGTGTGTGTGTGTGTGTGTGTGTGTGTGTGTGTGTGTATGTGTGACGGAGTGATTGAGTTTGTGTTACTATTTGTCGATTTCTTACGTGAGCCTTGAAGGCTTCGCCTCTTGTTGAAAAATTAAAAGTATTCGTGTGCGAAGTGTCGGGCCATCTCTTTGTCGTGACCGACATGTTTGTTGAGTACAGTGGAACCCCCCTTTTAAAACCTCCAAAAATCTGAGAAAATCAGGTCTTAAAAAGGAGGGAGTCTTAAAATGGGGGTAGTTTTACAGAGGATATGAACAAAAAGTCTGAGAAAACAAGGTCTTAAAAAGGAGGGAGACTTAAAATGGGGTTAGTTTTACAGAGGATATGAACAAAAAGTCTGAGAAAACAAGGTCTTAAAAAGGAGGGAGACTTAAAATGGAGGTAGTTTTACAGAGGATATGAACAAAAAGTCTGAGAAAACAAGGTCTTAAAAAGGAGGGAGACTTAAAATGGGGGTAGTTTTACAGAGGATATGAACAAAAAGTCTGAGAAAACAAGGTCTTAAAAAGGAGGGAGACTTAAAATGGGGGTAGTTTTACAGAGGATATGAACAAAAAGTCTGAGAAAACAAGGTCTTAAAAAGGAGGGAGACTTAAAATGGGGGTAATTTTACCGAGGATATGAACAAAAAGTCTGAGAAAACAAGGTCTTAAAAAGGAGGGGATCTTAATTTGGGGGTCTTAAAAGGGGGGTTCCACTGTATAGACGCAGGCCACTGTCATCCCGCTCACCTATGTAACTTCAGCAGGACCGACGACGCACTGCAGATTATCCCAGCCCGCTACACGTTGCATGAAAGGAAAACAGGCCGAGTACTCGTCATAATCCCTATCGCGGCATAAATAATATGCAGTGCGTCGTCTGTGCCGCTGAAACTGCGCAGGTATATTCTGCCCATTATACTGCATTGCTGGCCATCGGGGCTTTGACCTTCTTCAGAAACATCTTTTTTCTTTATTTGGTGTTTAACGTCGTTTTCAACCACGAAGGTTATATCGCGACGAGGGAAAGGGGGGAGATGGGATAGGGGAAAGGGGGGGGGGGGGGGGGGAGATGGGATAGAGCCACTTGTCAAGTGTTTCTTGTTCACAAAAGCACCCATCAAAAAATTGCTCCAGGGGCTTGCAACGTAGTACAATAAATGACCTTACTGGGAGAATGCAAGTTTCCAGTACAAAGGACTAAACATTTCTTACATACTGCTTGACTAAAATCTTTACAAACATTGACTATATTCTATACAAGAACCACTCAACAAGGGTAAAAGGAGAAACAGAATCCGTTAGTCGCCTCATACGACATGCGGGGTGCAGAGAAATAAGGATGTGGAAAAGAAGACTTTTGGTAAGTGAAATAAAGGTGATGGATCCAGTCAGGTAGAAATAAGACAACAAGAAAAGAATTGGAAAACTGCAGGGAATAGTAGGGAGAGTTTTCTTGAAAGGAAATATAGGTGAAAGGACTGGTAAGGCAGAAATAAGACAAAAGAAGAGAAGAAACAGAACCGTTAGTCGCCTCTTACGACATGCTGGGTAGCATCGGGTAAATTCTTTCTAGTCCCAACCAATATGGGACTCCCCCTAACCCGCGGGGGGTTCTTCAGACACAGGGAAATGGAGGAGAGAAGGGATGTAAGGAATAAAGGAGTAGAGGAGAAAACGATTTTCTTCTGATTTATACTGAATACTCCCGACTAAAAGGGTAACCTCACAGGACAATATGATACCTTAAACAAATGTGTGAGCAGTGCACGCTCCAAGAGTTACACAGTTCAGTTTGGGTTTTCGAGTAATAAAGTCACCACACACAAGGGATACCTTAAAATCAGTGTTCAGACTTTACATTATTGAAATTTACAACGCTGCATTACGGTAAACTTTGCAGACTGTGAAACGTCTCCTACTTCTCCCCACTTAGACCAAATAAACATATATGTTGGTTTAGGGTAACCCGACCGACCTTATTTTTTTCCGCCGACCCTAAAACTTTTTTTTCATTTCTAAAAATATGTTGGCACATTTTGCGGACCATACCAAGACTAAGGGAAGTAACCTCCTTTAAAATCGACTAAATTCAAGGAAAAAAAGAAGAAAGAAAAAAGCCGACCTACCGACCCTATCTTTTTTTGGTCACGTTACCCTAAACCAACATATACTTTTATTTGGCCGAACAGCAATTCATAACTGTACTCACCGCACTATGCCTTCATAACCCGCAAAGTTCAACCAGTGCGATACACACAGAAGAAGAGCAGGATAAGAAGTCATTAAAGAAAGAAGACGAGGAGAAGAAGAATAGCCCGGAAAGAACAAGTGTAAAAGATTGACACAGGAAACAGCAAGCTAAGAACATAATGACACTGGAAAAGACAAGCTACGTGGTTATTTTAGAAGACAGAATTAAAATCAGACCCAGAGAAACAGGCCCTAGGGCATTCCGGGAAACGAATTTCAGGGGAAGAAAATTGCAGAATTGTGAAACAGGAGAAAGGGACATAAAGGTTTCTGAGTTCAGAATGAAACTAGAAACCAGGCCAGCGACCTTAGCCAAGGGACAGAAAAACAACAACTGCACTGCAATTAAGTTTGTGAATACTGTCCTTCTCACGTATAAGTGTTCATGTAAACCACACATTATCTGTTCAGGCTTTTACATGAGATTAGAAAATCCCTAATCTTGGACACGTACCCATACTCACCAGCCTGGCTAACTGCTATTGGGGTGTGCACGTTAAAGATCCCACGATTGACAAAAGGGTCTTTCCTGGCAAAATTGTATAGGCGTAGATAAAAAATGTCCACCAAAATACCCGTGTGACTTGGAATAATAGGCCGTGAAAGGTGGATGCAGCGCCTATAGGCTGTTGATCTACTGGCCGATGTGAATGCGTGATATAATTATTGTGTAAAAAATTCCATCTCACACGGCATTAATAGGTAACATAACATTGTGTGGTGAGATACGTGCACGATATAAATCCTCGTAAATAAAATAAAAATAAAAATACCTGTGCAACGTTGGAACTTCTTTGTTGATTTATTCTAGTTGCAGATGGACATTATAGGTTCTGCTGAGTTGCGATTTTACTTCAGAAAAAATCCCACGCTGAACACAAATTAACAAGGACAATAACAATAACAACACTTTATTGTCCATTAGAATGTTACATAAAAATGGAAAATGTTCTTCGGCACACCCTGCCTGCCTGTAAACGATTATACCAACAATTGGACAAAAGGACCTAAAGAGCTGTCCGTGTCATCTTTAAATTGAATAAATTTACAAATCAAATCTAAATAAGGTCAAACGTCTTTAAGACTATCACAATCAAATATAATATTGCACTATGTAAATTTACCAGTAAGTAGCCAGTGGTGTGTTTCTAAGTGGACGTAGAGTCTGACTGATGGGCCAGTGGCAGACGTTTTCATTGTTTTGCAAGTGACTGACCTATAAGGCCAACAAAAAAAATAGTCTGTTTACGGTAACATAGGCAAAAAAAATAGGGTCGGTAGGTCGGGATTTTATTTTTTTTTCAAGTTATTTTGCCAAAAAACAAAGACCCTTAGTAGTATAGTAATGCACCATCCAGCCCTCTGCGCAATCGCAATAATCTATAAATCTAAAAATAGCCGATGACTAATAATATAAATCTAAAAATAGCTATAGAACTACTTCCGGTTCCGTTTTGGTGTATATGACTAAAAAATATAAATCTAAAAATAGCCGATGACTAACAATATAAATCTAAAAATAGCCGATGACGTCAGGATCATAAATAGAAGCAATAAGAATGCCACCATTTTGAAATATACACCGATAATGACACAATCTTTCATCACTGAAATGTTTTGAACGACGGCCAACTCGATCGGCGTTTAAAAACCCGTTAGTGGCAATTGCTGTTGCAAATACTTTTCGTGTTTGTTTTTACTATGAATTGATCATTGTAGACGACACTCGCGTGTCCCCCGCCCCCCGTTCCCCCGCCCCCCCGTTCCCCCGCCCCCCGTATTAGCGTACGTATTGATCATTCGAGTCATAACACTCCAACTATCAACATCACAGCGAACCAAAGCTGAATAACTGAATAACTTAAAAACATCTGTTGCTTTTTGATTGAGGGGAGGTAGATTAAAAAAGACCACTCGGTCACATGATAATAAATTAAACCTTTGTATTGTGAATTTAATACACACTATTATTCAGCTGAGAGAAGCACTGAACAGTGACCTGGCTAGTGTTGATATAAGATGTCAACGCCAGGGCCCAAAATGTTTTTCACGTCAATGAGACAGTGTATTATAACGGAAATGTGTACACATGATTAGTAACTTTATTTAAACAATAAGAAGAGAGAAATCACGAATTGTTTTCAAGTGCAACCAGAACATCGTTGTTGTTTATATTCAAGGTATGTAACTTAATATTTTACGTTGATTCCATGCGGGTTTTTGTTTTGTTTTTGTTTTAAATGTTTACTGGTTTAATGTCTGCATGCTGATTGACTCCCTGACTAACGCAATGACAAACTGACCGAATAACTCAATTACTAATCAATTCATTATATGTAACTGACTGACTGACTCACTAACTGACTGACTCACTTACTAACTTATTTACCAATCGACTAAATACCTCAGAAATGACTGATTAACTAAGTCACAGATAGACTCATTACATTCGACTATACGAACTAACACACTGACTGACTGACTGACTGATTGATTGACTAACTCACTGACTAAACGATTGATTTACTATTCAAAATAGACACATTGACTGACCGACTGACTGATTAACTGACTGACTACATCGTAATGCTATATTAAATACAACAACAAAAATGAAATATAAGACGATGCATTCTTTTTTTTTTCTTTTTTTTTGCAGTTCCACAAACATCAACCATGGATGCACCCGACCCCAATCAATGTCAGCAGTGTTTGAAGAGGTTCACAGCCAGGTACAATCTTCGTCAACACCAGCGACAAGTTCATCAACAAGATCGACCGCATCTCTGTGAAATATGCGGTAAAACATTCGCGAGGTTACTTGACCTATTAAGACATATTGAAATACATGATAACACAAAACGTCAGGGTAGGAAACGGAAATCTGATCAGGGACCACGACTAAATCAAGAGAAGCGAAAGAAGAAGAATAAACCGTTTTGGGAGAGACAACCACAACCTACACAACAAGACAATGAGGATCTACTGAAACTTTACAGAGACAACAACCACTCCATCAAACATCACCGACGTCGCGGTCATCATCAACATTCCTACACATATCAATGGGAGGACTCTGAAATCAGACCTGACTGGCGTGAAGATTTACAAGATATGTTCGACGATCAACAGCATCGCTTCAAGATCAATCTCAGTCACGGATTAATACTGAAACATAAAGAGAACGGAAATTTGAAGTACTTCCACCCTTCCATTAACAATGAACCCGTTTTTCGTAAACCGAAAGTTATTAACAATAGGGACGATTTCAACCGATTTCTTGACAAGCTCGAAGACAAAGACATATTAGAATACGCTAAACAACAACGGCCAGACTCTAAATGGGGCGTCTATGGAGCGACATGCACATCCTTCGTCATCAACCCAGTGACTGATTTTCCTATCGGATGTAGTAATTGTCGTATCCCCGAGGAAATTAGGAATTGTCCTGGTATTAACATCTTGAATAAAGACGAAAACCATTTCTTTGAATATAACGATAATCTCTGCTTTTTTAGGTGTCTCGCGTTACATCAGGGTACATTGTTACACTCACTCACCAACCCCACAAAAGCTCTATACAACAGATGGCGGGAAAACAGTGATCTGGATGATGATGATGATAACGATTTTGAAGGCATCACGTTAGAAGAAGTAGAAGCAGCTGAAATGTTATTTCAAGTCAACGTTGACGTCTTTGAGTTCTCGGGTCAGTTAAAACCTTATAGACGCAGTCGCGCGCAATTCACCAACAACCTAATGCGCGTCTTGTTAGTGGACGACAACCACTTCTGCTTTATAAACGACATTGACGTGGCGACCAAAAGCTTCTGTTGTGAGAAATGTGGCAAACTATGGAAGGATAAGAATCATATGGGAGGACTTCATCGACACGAAGCAACATGCAACGGTGGGGAGTCAAAACACCGGTACCCAGGAGGTGTATATCGACCAAATCCGTCAGTGATGGAACTGATACGGTTGAATGGAATCGACGTTAGTCAAGTGGAGGGAGTGAGAGAAGACGGTCACTACACATTCCCCTTCTTTCTAACATACGATTTTGAATCGTACTTTAGCCCCTTGGAGGGTGAGACAACCCAAAGCACGAACAAGACAGCCGAACATGTTCCCATGAGCGTCTCCGTCGCCAGCAACGTCCCTGGATTTGAAGCACCAAAATGTTTCATATCCAATGGCAACACACAAGAACTCATTGACGATATGATGATGTACATGAGTGCTGTCTCGGATGAATCATACTCCCTGCTTCAACAACAATTTGAAGACGTCTTCAGACAACTGAGTGAACGGGAGGCGACGTCTCCAACCACCACAACACGACGCCATTCTAAATGCGTCTCAGGTCTACCAGCGGACACGTTGAGAAAGAAGCTTAACAGCTACCTGCGTGAGCTACCTGTTGTAGGTTTCAACTCAGCGAAATATGACACGCAAGTCATCAAACCACACCTGTTCGTCAACCTCACATCTCCTCAGGAGGATGACGACGATGATGATGACGATGCAGAAGGAAAGGTTGAGACAAACATCAAGTACGTCATTAAACGTAACAACGCCTTCTTGTGTTTGGCTACGAGGAAATTAAAGTTCTTGGACGTAATTAATTTTTTAGCACCTGGCTTTTCCTACGCCAAATACTTGAAAGCTTACGGCGTCGAGGAAGAAAAAGGTGTCTTCTGTTATGAATACATCACCTCTCTTGAGCAACTCCAAGAAACAACCCTACCACCGCAAGAAGCCTTTTATTCCAAGCTTAAAGGAAAAGGTATTACGAACGAGGAATACGCTCACTGCCAACACATTTGGGAGGAAAAAAACATGACGACGCTCGCGGATTTCCTACGCCATTACAACAACAAAGACGTAGTTCCTTTTGTCAAGGCACTTACGAGACAAATGGCTTCTTACACCGACCTGGGTTTGGACATGTTGAAGGACGCCATCAGCATTCCCGGTCTCACGCTCAAATATCTGTTCAAGACAATTTCAACGGACGTCTGTTTTCCACTCATTAATGAGAAACACAAAGCGCTTCACGAACTGTTAAGAGAACAGATGGTGGGTGGTCCGTCCCTTATTTTTTCACGTCATTTGGAAGTTGGGGAAACGAAGGTGAGAAATGACAAACCTGTAATGACAGTAGAAGGATTTGACGCGAACGGTCTTTATTGTTGGGCACTAAAACAAGCCATGCCGACGGACTACCCGATCATTCGGAGCAAAGACAACGGCTTCCAACCCCAAAGTCTCGATCCATACGGCGTTCAAGAACGAGAATGGGTCGAGTACATGGCCTATTCGCTTCAGAAACATGTCCAACACAAGTACAACGTCCAGCAGCATGTACTCGGAGATAGATGTCTCCCAGTTGATGGGTGGATAGCTGAGACTAACACTGCTCTTCAGTATCATGGATGCTTCTGGCACGGACACTCAGCATGCGCCAAGACAAAAGGGAAGACACACAACACTGTGAACGGAAAAAGTTTTCAAGAACTTCGTGAGAAAACGGCGGAAAACACTCGTTACCTGCGAGAGGAAGTGGGGGTCCACGTCATTGAACAATGGGAGTGTGAGTGGGAGAAGCGAAAGACTGAAGACTGGGAAGTGCAGGATTTTATCAGCAATCGCTACAAACGAGTGGACCCGCTCACAGACTACCCCATTGCGAAAGAGGACATCGAAGAGGCTGTGCAAAAAGGTAGTCTGTTTGGTCTCATTCAATGTAACATTGAGGTCCCAGACCACCTACAGGAGCATTTTCAAGAGCTACAGCCGATATTCAAAAACACTAACGTGTCCAGAGATGACATTGGTGATTTCATGCGCAAGTATTGCGAGACCAACAATCTCCTCCGCCAACCCAGACGTACTTTGGTTGCAAGCTATTACGGAGAGAGGATCTTACTTGCCACACCTTTGTTGAAGTGGTATTTGGAACACGGACTTGTCATTACCGACGTGCAACTCGTCGTAGAGTATCGACCGATGACGTGCTTCCAGCAGTTTGTGGACACTGTGGCGGCTGCACGACGTGAAGGAGACAGTGACCCCAGCAAAACCATCGTGGCAGACACCTTCAAACTTCTCGGCAATAGCGCGTGAGTACGAATTTATTAAAATGAAATGTAATCACGTAACATCGTAATTTTTTAAGACATCTATAAAATGTACAATAGCAGGCTATTCCATTGGTAATAATATATGTTTACGTGGTTTCTTTGTTTCAATGACATCATCAAAGATATTTACAATATTGTAATGTGTGCAGGTATGGAAAAACGCTGACGAATCTGGCGAAACACACGGATGTGGTCTACACAGATGACGAGACCACCATTAAGAAACTTATCAACAGCAACCGCTTTCGGAAACTAACTCACCTCACTGATGACCTAGTGGAAGTCGAGAGTACCAAGGCTACAGTCCGCTGGAACCTACCCAATGTCATTGGATTTTTCGTCTATCAGGTATAGAAACTACTACACTATTAATTTAATCACGAAACACTCCTACTCCAATTAGTTCAAAAACCAGATTTGTTATGTTTTTGAGGCTTTGTGATCGCTAACATATAAGAACAAGTGTGTGTGTGTGTGTGTGTGTGTGTGTGTGTGTGTGTGTGTGTGTGTGTGTGTTAAATAGAATTAACTGTGATGTGTGTTGGTGTGTTCCAGTACGCCAAGCTGAGGATGTTGGATTTCCACTACGAGGTCATCGATAAGTTCATGGACCGGAGCGATTATCAACTAGCCGAAATGGACACAGACTCCTTGTACATGGCCCTTTCGACACCAACACTGGAAGATGCCGTGAGACCCGACATGCGCGAGGAGTTCTACAGGAAGTACCACATGTGGTTTCCAGCCTCTGCCTGTGATACGCATAGGGAGGACTTTGTTCGCACGAAACTCAACAATCAGCAGTGGCTACCCCATCCTTGTTGTGAGGCAAGACGCAAGTTTGATAAAAGGACACCGGGTCTTTTCAAACTGGAGTACAAAGGAGACAGCATCGTTGCTCTTTGTTCCAAAACGTACATATGCTCGTCAAAGGATGGACCTGACAAAGTCAGCTGCAAAGGTCTAATGAAGAACATCAACCCGCTTGATAAACAACAATATCTTAACGTTCTCAAGACACAAACGCCTGATGGCGGTGAAAATCGTGGGTTCCGATCAGATGGGAAACGTGTGTACACTTACACTCAAAAGCGACAGTCCCTGTCCTTTTTGTACATCAAACGACGAGTCTGTGATGACGGTGTGACCACTCTCCCTTTTCTAAAATGATTTGCGAGACGTATAAACGCATAAACAAAAAACGAAGATGTATCATTCATCATCATGGATTCCCGGTGGCAACATCCGTTTACGAGTCTCATCGCTGGAGCCACAGGCAGTGGGAAAACCCAATTCGTAATGACGTTTCTACGGAGTGTACAGTGTATGATGCAACCTGTGCCTCAGCGCATTGTATGGATTTACGGACAATGGCAGTCGGCTTATGACGAACTCAAGGAGTGGTGGAAGGAAAATGAAACGGACATATCCCTTGAATTTGGGTCCGGTATTGAAACCATTGAGGAGGTTTTGTTGTTGACCCCAAATTATCAAAAGAAAACATTGTTGGTGTTAGATGACGTCATGCATGAAGCTGATGAACGGGTGACGAAGTTGTTTACCAAAGGCAGCCACCATTTGAACCTCAGTGTCATGTTTCTGGTGCAAAATTTGTTTCACGGCGCTAACAAAGAACATCGAACGATCAGTTTGAACACACAATATTTAATTGTCATGAAAAACCCTAGAGATGGACGCCAGATAGAGTATTTAGCCAATCAAATGTATCCTGGGCAGTCTCATTTCCTACGTGAGGCCTTTGCTGATGCCACCCGTGACACACCGCATTCATATTTAATGTTGGACTTGAAGCAGAGTACTCCAGATGCAATGCGTGTGAGGACCAACATTTTCCCGACAGTCCACGAAACATGTTCTTTACCATCATCATTATCGTCTTATCTTTGCACCGCCGACACTGTGTATGTTCCTTCCAATCGGAAGGTATAAAATCGAGTACCTACCTATATCCATGGACATTCACGCGCTGGTAAGGATGAGGGATGTGTACAAATATGTCATCCCGTAAAAGCAAGTTGTTGAAACGTTATGCAAAAACCCTGCGATTGCTGAGTCAACCAAACGTGTGCCCTGTTTTAAAAACTTTGATTCTGAAAGGTGGATGTGAAGAGAAAAATAAGGCTGGTAGCTTCATCGACTGTCTATCGGAAATAGCTTCCAATATTTTAAAAGGGAACGTGCCTTTGACACCTTACCAACAGGGAGTGCTTCGTCGACATAAGCAGACCTTGCGTGTGCTCGCCAAGAAGAAAAAAAATTATCAACAAAAAAGGAAAATCGTCGCCGCTGTTCAACAACGTGGAGGTTTTTTGGGTGCGTTGCTGGCTCCTCTTGCTGGATTGTTGGGCAGCTTGTTGTTTGGAAAATGAAACATAGTCGTAAAATGATCTTGGTCGACCCTCGTTGTCTTCATGTTCAACAACAACAACAACAACAACAACAACAACAACAACAACAACAACAACAACAACAACAACAACAACAACATAGGAGACCTCTACCACCTCCATGGAGTGACCCGATGACAGCTACGGCAAAAAACATGAGGGAATTGGATGCGGAAATGCGAAATGTGTTGGAAGGTGAAGACGACAATCCAGATGATGTCACATCCAAACGCTACAATGAATTGATGAATCGATTTTTGAACTATGGACAAAAACGACGCCGAGATGTTGTAGGAGAAAGCAACATTAATGACACTTCTCAGCAAACAGATCAAACTACTTTCATCACAAAACAAGTTCTGGAAAGTGTTCCCAGTCGGTTTCGTACAAAGGCGCGGTTACTTTTAGACAAGATACGCCTCCATCCAGATTTGGTGACGTGGAACGATCGTGGACAACTGGTTGTTCGCGGCCAAACTGTTTCAAACACCAATATAACGGACTTGGTCAACGATGTAGTTCGAGCACGAAAAGATTTCGAGCCTGTTGGATGGGAGACGTTTGCGACGGCTTTAAAAGACATTGACGTACCCCAAGAGTTCATTGGACATCGTAAACGTTGGAACTGGATGCAAAAACAACAACAACCTTCAGGAGTAAGCCGAAAACAACGACGACTACAACGTGTGGGCGATGTCTCCCCGTCGACGAAGAGGACCAGATCAAAATCGCCGCAAAGGTGGGAGCAATGGCGGAAAAAGAAGGTCTAATCAAAGTTGGACGCAAAACTACTACGATCCTAAATCAGCGGGTTCTTTCGGTGGAATACAGCGCTTACGTCGGAAAGTGCAGTTGGATGGAAAGTCGACCAACGGTTTGGAAGACTGGCTCCAAGGTGAAGACACATACACGCTTCACAAACCTGTGCGCTACCGATTTCCCCGCAGACGTGTGATCGTCGGAGGGATAGACGATCAATGGGAAGGCGACCTCGTCGATGTCTCATCTCTCGCTAAGTTCAACCGAGGATACAAGTATCTTCTCACTGTGATTGACGTGTTGAGCAAGTATGCCTGGGTGGTTCCGTTGAAGGATAAAACGGGGACAACCCTTGTGAAAGCATTCACCAAAATATTGAAGCAAGGGAGACAACCCTCTCTCTTACACACAGACAAAGGTCGCGAATTTATCAACTCGCGATTCCAGAGCTTTTTAAAAGACAAAGGTATCGGGTTTTTCACCACCGAGAATGACGACATCAAAGCCAGTATTGTGGAACGTTTTAACAGGACTTTGAAATCGCGCATGTGGCGGTACTTCACTAAACACCGCGGGGGAAAGGAACAGTCGCGTTATCTACCAGTCCTTCAGGATTTGGTCGGAGCCTACAACGCTTCCTATCATCGCAGTATTAAAACTGCTCCGATAAAAGTGAACGCTCGAAACTCACATGACATCTGGCATACCCTGTACGATAGAGACGCTGCCGCTGCCTCCACCCTGCGCAAGGCCCCTAAATTCAAAACCGGTGCCCGTGTTCGAATCAGTAAGACGAGACGGACGTTCAAGAAAGGCTACCTCCCAAACTGGTCTGAAGAACTGTTTACTGTCGTTCGTAGGCAACCGGGTGTACTCCCTCATGTGTACACGATACAAGACGACGCTGGAGATCTTATCAAAGGCACGTTTTATGAACAGGAGTTGCAACGTGTGAAAGATACGACAACAGTCTTCCTGATTGATCAAATTCTACGGAGAAAAGGAGATCGTATGTTTGTGAGTTGGTTAGGCTACCCGGCCTCCTTCAACTCATGGATTCGCAAGAGCGACCTCGTGAACGTCTATAAAAGGTAGAAGGAAAACACCCAGATCACCATTCTCGAACCAACTCGTGGAAGGCGGGGCAAAAAATGCGATGACTGATCCACAACGTCCTCCCGTTCCGACGTTTGTCACGACCACATGGGCTAAACTAACCAAGGACATCTCTATGACAGCGTTGTTTATCACGCAAGTGTGTTTGGTCTACATTGTGGTCATCGCGAGCCTGTATAATCTCACCAAGGCACCGGACTCTTCCGACGGAAAATTGTGGACAGCTTTATTGAGCTCTTGCCTCGGTATTCTGTTACCTAACCCTTCTGTCAGCGGTGGTACCAAGAAACCGGACAAGACCAAGCATGTTCCTAACACTCCCCAGCAGTAGCTCCATGAAGACCTTTCCGGACAACAAGATCTCGACATTCAGAACGAAATTACCAGCTCCCGTGAATTTAAACGGGGCAGGACAAAGTAAGCGCTGGGAGGTGGGACTTAGCGAAATCCTCTACCCGAAAACATGGCAAAATGTGGGTAAAAATGAAACCGACGTCTTCTTAACAGTGATCGCTGCGGTAGCGTTACCACCTCCACTTCAAGGAGGCAAACTCAAAGAGGTGAAAATCAACCTTCCTCCGGGGCTGTACAACAGCGTGGACGATGTCGTCTACACCTTGAACCAGCATCTTGTCCTTCACAAAGTAGACGCGAGTTTTGACGTTTTACGCTATCGCCATAAAGTACAGATCAGCCTCGGCTCCAGAATCAGCGCCGTGAAACTTGGGTCCGGTTTACAGAGACGCCTCGGATTTCAACAACATGAATTAGACGGACCTTTTCGCATTCTTGGTCGTCATCTGGAGAGTACCAAAGGTCAACACACCATCGTTATTGAAGATGGTGAAATTCAACCACTCTCAGCGGCACTGGATTCCATTGACAACGGTTCAGAAGGAGGAGGAGGAGGAGGAAATGTCCTTTCGAAAGTCATTTACGTTTCAAGTCGACCTCCTGATCTGAATGCTGGACTGTCTGCGCTTTACGTGTATTGTAATCTGGTACAGCCTCGTCCCGTGGGAGACAGTATGGTCCCTTTACTCCGCACCGTTCCAAACAGAGGGTATCAAGGAGACACTGTCGCCATTTCACTTCAACCTGTACATTACCTACCCGTCAACCAAACCTATTTCGACACGGTGGAAGTGAATATAAGAGACGACACAGGAGAGTTGGTGCCATTCGAATCGGGGAGAGTCATTATCACTCTCCACTTTCGTTCCGTTCCATCATTATGAAACAGGGACGCAAGAATGTTCATTCGTTGAACGAACAGTCAGTCTACGATCGATACTACGTCAATCAAGCGGGATCAGGACTGCCCTTTTATTCCGGAAGTCGGATTCAAAGCGGGTACGGCCTTGGAAGTATTTTAGGAGGACTCCTGAGATCGGCCGTTCCATTGCTTAAACCGGCACTGAAAACCGTAGGCAGAGAAGTGGCACGCAGTGGAGTCGACGTCGTCAAGGATGTCATGCAAGGTCAAAGTTTGAAACAAGCCGCCAAACGACGTCTGCGAGAAGGTGCTAACCGATCCTTGCGCGCAGCCACGGGCGTAATTTTACCAAGCTTCGTCAACGCTAACACTCCAAGGAAAAGGAAGAGGAGAATGGAAGCACCGCCCCCTGGTATAAAACGTCGTCGACGACAGACCTCCAACGTCAAAGTCAAAAGAGACATCTTCCGGTGACGACCATGGCGCTCGTTCACCCACATTCGGTTGAATGCACGAAAACGGAACTGGATATTTTTGGGGTACCTCCAACGCAGACTGCTTTGGAAAAAGGCCAATGGATTGAGCATCATCCGATCGCGACCTTGACCGATACGGGTCCGATAGAATTTCAAGTTTCCGGATCCGGCGACGATTATTTGGACTTGGCCAACACCTTCCTCTACGTCTCCGCTGCCATCAAACACGCCGATGGCACAAACCTAGCCGACGATGAAGAAGCGGGCCCTGTCAACCTGTGGCTTCATTCACTCTTCTCTCAGCTGGACGTTTCTCTGAACAACGTGCTCATTTCGTCCAGCACTCACAACTACGCCTATCGCGCTTTCTTGGAAACGTTACTGAGCTACGGTCCCGCTGCCAAAAACGCCTTTCTGACGTCATCGTTGTGGTACAAAGACACCCCCGGGCACATGGAAAAAGCTGATGTCACCAACAACACCGGGTACGCGGCGCGCATTCAGCGCACAAAAAAAAGCCGCGTCGTCTACATGATGGGTCGACTGCATTCAGACCTGTTCTTTCAAGATCGCTATCTCATCAACAACGTGGACCTGAGGCTTCGTCTGACTCGCAGTAAGGACGCCTTCTCCCTGCTGGTTAAGGACGCTGCCGGGACCAAAGATTATAAAGTGGAGGTAAAAGGAGCCATCCTCTTCTGTCGGAAAGTGAGCGTCCGAGCGTCCATTCAAGTGGCCCACATCAAGGCGCTGGAAAAGGGCACCGCCAAATACCCCATCCGACGCATTCAGACCAAAGTGTTCTCTGTGTCGAGGGGTACTCTGGTGGTGAATCAAGAAAACTTGTTCCTGGGGTCACTGCCCCGCCGCCTGGTCGTGGGGTGCGTGTCCAACGCCGCATACAACGGCGATCAGCAGTTGAATCCGTTTCACTTTAATCATTTCGACATCAACTTCCTGGCCCTCTACGTGGACGGAAAACAGGTGCCGGCGAAACCGCTGCAGCCCAACTTCGAGAAAGGGGACCACGTCCGCAGCTACCTGACCTTGTACAACGGCACAGGACGCATGCATCAAGATGGAGGGAATGACATCGCCTTCGGAGACTACCCTGGCGGGTACACCTTGTTCGCGTTCGACCTGACGGCGGACCTGTCTGATCAATGTCACTTCGAACCGGTCAGGGAAGGTAACTTGCGTCTCGAAGTGCACTTCAACAAGGCCCTGCCCTCCACCATCAACGTCATCACGTACGCCGAGTTTGACAACGTCATCGAAATCGATCGCAGTCGCAACGTCTTGTTTGACTACACGTCGTGAATGCCCGATGTTGAACACTCTCCACATCACACGTGCATTGGAAAATGACCCTAGCACGAGTCCGTGCTTCGCGGGCGTGTTTGCCAGCGATCAAATCCCCGCAACAACCCCATTCTATCCGTGTTGTATGGTGTGGAACACCGATACGAGTCATCAGCCAGGTCAACATTGGGTGTGTGTGTTCATATCGGATCCTCATTCCCGGATAGACTACTTTGATTCGTACGGATTACCCCCTATTGTGACATCATTTCGAAACTTTATTGTAAAAAATACACGTCATCAACGTGGCAGAAACGTTCGCTTCTATTACAACACGCACACCTTTCAAGGTTTAACGACGACAGTGTGCGGTCACTATTGCTTGTATTTCTTGCGACTGCGTTGTCAGGGTTATAGTTTTAATCAGATTCTTCACTCTTTTCCTTCGCCTGTGATGGGTGAGAGTGATATGTATGTCAAGGAATGTATTCAAGCCATGTTTTCCATGTAAGTGTTGTATAAAAGTATGTGCATTACATTTTGTTGCGTCATTCCTGTTACAACAATACCTTCGTGTGCATTTGCTCGCTCGCTTCAAACGATGTCTACCGTCAAAACTTATTTTCCTTTGGGTCGAAAATTGTTTGTCAATGTGAAAAAGAGAGGAAAAAGTGTGAAAATTCACCTAGGTGAATATGATGTGCAATGTGACGGTAAAATGGAACCCAAACGATCTGTGGAAATGAATCTACGTCAATTCGAACAGTTGCTGAGAGTGAAAGAGAGTGTCAGGGATCATTGCTTAAACTTGACACGTGCCTTACCGTCAGGTGATGAGGCGGGGCAGGAGCTGACACAGCAGCCTCATTGTTCGCTTCGCGGAGATGATTCTTTCCCATCAGTACCCGCATTCTACACGCCCGTTGTTCATTCGGAGCTGTGAGGTCTTACTCTAAACATGGACTCCTTTGTGAAGAAATACCAAAGCCAAATCATAAACGCGATTGACGACGCTGTGAACAACAACTGTGAAGGGTGTAAAATAAATCACCCGAGCCAAAGACACCATGACTGTCTCATGTTGAGTGACGAAGATCGTGTGCACCTCTACTTCGATTTTGTCTGGTCAACAATAGACAAAGAGCAGATGTTGAACGAGATGAAAGAATTTCTGGAAAACGCAGTACGCAAGAGTCCATTAGCTACTCCCCTCGAGGATGAATCTCCAAGTGATGGGAAAGATTGACTGGACTAACAAAACAGAAACACTTCATTTCAAATTCCTGTAATAAACAGTGTGTGGGGAAAATGTCTGCAAGATTGCTTGGATGTTTTTGATGTGCTTTCTTTTGAATCATTGAACCTTTAAGGTAAATTATGTTATTTTTGTTTGCATATAATACATATATGTGAACTTTTGAAATACGTTGTGTTATTTTCTTTAGTATTAACTCTTGTTTTCACATCCTTTTGTATACATGTATGTTGCGTTATATAAAACGAATGATCGTATCTTCATCCCTAAAACTGGTTTAAAACTTGTTTCCAGACCTCGTGGGGTCAGGATGAGGTTAGTGTGTTTGAATCTTGATGTACATTCCTTTGAGTTCTTGAATGATGGTTAAATATATCAAATTCATTTCTTACTCGTATCTTGCGTTTTGTATTCTGATATTTCTCTTGTTTCGAATGTGGTTGTTGATGTAAATGGTTTATAGCGAAATGTGCTTTATAATAACGTATGTTTGATCATGATTTTCCGATTTCTTTCTTGGAATAATGCTTTCATCACAATTAAAAATGAGCTGCTTCGTATTTCATCTGAGTGTGGACTCGATGTTAATGAACGTGTTGTTATAATATTGAAGGGGAACGGCTGTTGTTGTTGTGATAGACATCACGTTCTCGGTTTCTTCCTGTGGGAAGTGATTCAAGCACCAGATTGCGAGTTCTATCAATACTGGATTCTTAAAAACCCTGCCAGGTTTCGAACCATGTCAGTTATTTACGAGAAAAAGACTATACTGGATGTTCAAATTGGGTCTTTGTGGCAACCCAAAACCCTCATGAATCTTGCTAAAGCCGTTATAGTCAAACATTCGCTACCTTCAGAACGTCTCCCTTCCACATTGAAAGTGTATGTGAGGATGTAAAGACTCTACTGTGATTTGATATACATTGATAATGTAAATCTGTATACATTGATGGGATGTAAAAACATCTTTTATTCCCTTTCTCTCATTGATTTCTTGCCTGTTTTGCTTGTATAACAAATAAAATGACGAAACGTGATTTCGTGTGTTTGTTTTCCATTTTGTTGTGGTATGAATGATGGTGAAGTGTGACATTCCATTCTCTCTTGGCTTTCGATAAACAAAAAAACCAAAGCGTGGTGTTGACGTATGTATGTCTGTGCGAGTGTGTGCGTGTGTCTATGTATGTATTCCATTCTCTCTTGGCTTTCGATAAAAAAATTAAAAAAAGCGTGGTGTTGACGTATACATGTCTATGTATGTGTGTGTCCTTACATTATTACCACCACCACCCATTCATATTTGGCACGCTTACCCAGTTGCTTTGCATGTAACATATATATATGGAATGCATGTTGTGGGGGGATCTATGGCGACCACAATGCCTTGAAATTTGTGGCTCGATCAAATTTATTTGAGAGCCTTTATCTTTTTTTTTTAAATCAACTCATGCAAACTCTCAAAACACAACATTCATATCAATATTTCAGAACATGATAATATTAAGTTCAATCGAAAACCCATTGAGAGCCCTTTATCTTTTTTTTTATTAACTCATACAACTCTCAAAACACAACATTCAGAACATGATAATATTAAGTTCAATCGAAAACCCTTTACAATACAATTATATACTCAACAGTTCTTTAGAATTCAAGTCAGATTTATAAAATATATAAAGTAATGACACATACAAGTAACCACATTAATTCAAAAAACATAAAAATAATCAGATGTTATTAGTTATCTGTACAACAATAACAAGAAGCAGCAAGTTTCATCATGCATTCTGTCAACAACAACAACAACAGAATTCATTCCGTCCGCTTCCTCTTGCGGCTGGGCCCCGCCTCATCACCATCGAGGTCGTTGCTGTCGTCGTCGTCGTCGTCGTCGGAGAAATCTGGTACTGCACCAAACAGGGCCGCAAAATCCACCGGTCCTGCGTTTAGGTCCGGCGCAACGAGCTCCCCTTCTTGCACGTCTCGGAACGTGGCGCCGCTTGGTGTTGTGCGTCGCAAATCCACAAGGCGTTGACAGTTTGCTCCCATGTTGTAAAACTGGGAGCCCTTGAGGTAGGAGATGTACCGTTTTTTGTCATCCAGGGTAAAGGCATACACATACAAGCCCATGGACGCGCCCTTCGTCACCATGTCGCGGAAAGTTTGTTCATTCCAGGGATTCTTGTTGATGAGGATGTGTAAATGTTTTGTTTGACCAAATCTTACGACACAGTCGCAAGATTCGCCTTCCTCTTCGCTCCATGATCCGTGCAGAGCGATCATTATTTGGCCGCTTTCATCCTGGGCGAAGTTGAGAAAGCCTTTGACGGCATTCACAACGTTCTTCTTGTCGTTGTTAAGATTGTCCAGAATCGGTTTCTTCGTCGCCCACTTCTCTGTCACAACGTTTTTAATCGTATCTGAGTCTAGCATGTAATCGTAGAGAGCCCGTCCACCGGTCCCTCTGATGATCTCGCCACTCTGGTTCCTACACAAACGCATCGGCTGTAGGTATTTGGGCGTTAACAACGCCCAATACTTCCTCGTCTCATCAGTCCTTCTTGCTATGGGCAGTGGTTTAAAACCAATTTGAATTCCATACCACTGCATGACCGGTAAATGTTTTGTAGTACCCGGAGAATGCTTTCAACTTTGGTTCGCTGTGATGTTGATAGTTGGAGTGTTATGACTCGAATGATCAATACGTACGCTAATACATTAAAAACCACGTGGTATGCAACGTCATTTCACTCATGTTTTCACTACAGCTCGGTTAAAGTCCAATAAGTGATAGTTAACGAGTGTTGACATATAACTGTCAACACTCGCCAGGTTTAAATTAGTGTAGATTTCATGAAGTTTTGATATAATGTATTGCACAATTATAAGTAATAGTTATAGTGTGTTTTCCCTTGATGACGGCATTGTTTATTTTCAGATACATAAGAAAACATGTTCAAACATGTTTAGTGATTGGATCTAATTTTAGATTGTGATAGCTGACGTCATAATCTACGAATCATCAACTTCTCCTCCTTTTCCAAAACGTCAGGCGCCGGGCGGGGAGCGGGCGGACGGTCGGGTGTGGGGTTTAACCGGCGACGGGGGGCGGGGGAACGGGGGGCGGGGGAACGGGGGGCGGGGGACACGCGAGTGTCGTCTACAATGATCAATTCATAGTAAAACAAACACGAAAAGTATTTGCAACAGCAATTGCCACTAACGGTTTTTAAACGCCGATCGAGTTGGCCGTCGTTCAAAACATTTCAGTGATGAAAGATTGTGTCATTATCGGTGTATATTTCAAAATGGTGGCATTCTTATTGCTTCTATTTATGATCCTGACGTCATCGGCTATTTTTAGATTTATATTGTTAGTCATCGGCTATTTTTAGATTTATATTTTTTAGTCATATACACCAAAACGGAACCGGAAGTAGTTCTATAGCTATTTTTAGATTTATATTATTAGTCATCGGCTATTTTTAGATTTATAGATTATTGCGATTGCGTAGAGGGCTGGATGGTGCATTTCTATACTACTACCCTTTTTTTTCCCCAAAATGCCAAAAAAAAGTCTAGGGTCGCGCGAAAAAATAGGGTCGGTCGGGATACCGTAAACAGACTATTTTCTTTTGGGGGGGGGGGGGGGCGGGGGCCTTAACACAAGATAGTACTGATCATCTTCGACATCTTCTTAGGCACAACATAAAAGCTTTCTTATTTTTTTGTAAATGTTAAATAAACACAACAAAACACGTCCACCATGTACCTCTGCTGGACTATCTGCATCTATCTCTAAATTACTAACATTATTAAAATTATGTACTGTTTCCCTTTAGCTTTACCCACAAATGCAACACGCAGAACCCTCTCTGCTGCCTACCACAGATAATGAGATCGGAAAGTCCTGACAAGGTTATTGGGGACGACTCTTGAAAGCCGTTGTGAACAGATTTTAACACAATGGAGAGCAAACCTCACAAAGTACACACGATGTGAAAAAGAGCTGTGCAAAACCAGTTCAAACAGCAACGTGAACTGATCGTGGCTGTCGAAAACGTTGGCTCATCGAGAGAGAGAGAGAGAGAGAGAGAGAGAGAGAGAGAGAGAGAGAGAGAGAGAGAGAGAGAGAGAGAGAGAGAGACACACACACACACACACACACACACACACACACACACACACACACACACACACACACTGACAGTCAGGCAGGCTGACAGACGGGGAAAAAACAAGAAGCAACAAAGTCGGATTTGCACGGAAAAACAGGCAGGGGTGGAGGTGGAGATGGAGATGGAGGTGGAGATGGAGGTGGAGATGGAGGTGGAGGACTGAAAGGAGAGGGAGGTATATATAAATATATAGACAAGACAGACACCACGGCCTTAAGACGAATAGAAAATACCGAGGTAAGTAAGCTAACACGAACGGTTGAGCGACCGAACAAATGAGAGCGGCAAACATGTAGACAAATATTTACCAAGAGCTTAAAGGTACGTACCTCTCTTCTCGTGGTAGCGACCCTATTCACCGACACAGATCTTCGTCGGTCTTTTAGCCATTCGTCGGTCTTTTAGCCATTCGTCGGTCTTTTAGCCATTCGTCGGTCTTTTAGCCATTCGTCGGTCTTTCAGCCATATTTTAACTTGGGTAAAATGCTGCTCTCATGGCAGACTTTTTCCTATTTCCCCCCAAACTTTCAAGCAATTTTAGTCGGCGCGAAGTCAAATTAAAATCGCTGCCCATGTGAACAGCGCAAACGCTCAAACAAGTTTTAAGCGGCGATTCTCGCCAGACTTGTATTGAAGGTCTGTTCAGCTCAACAATTCGGGAGCGATTTCAATCCAACAAAAGTTGGGGAAAAGTTAGTAAAAAGTCTGCCCCTTTCCTTGCGGAGCATAGTTCGTTTCTCCATCGCACTCTGCTCTGGGCAGTTCTTTCTGCCTCGGTCCAGCTGTTGCACTAGGTAAATAAATGCTTTCCCTTGGTAACGGTATAAAAATCTCCCTCCGAGCTGCCTTTTGGAAAAAGTGGGATTTTGTTGTTGTTGCATTAAATTGCTATTGTGAGTGACACCAATCTGCGAAATTATTTTGAACAAAAAATCCCAGCACATGAAGCGGCCAGGCTTTTGATATCTGGTATGAGTCCAAGTGAGACGTTGTTCTTCTTACGTGTAAAATGCCTGAACAGGTCTGTAGTTGTGGACATGACCGCCCGCACCTTTAACCCTTCGCCTCACACACTTGCCTGGCGATATTAGATCCAGCACAAGATGTATGGGAGACAGAGTATTATGTCCCGACAGCGGAAAGGAGACTGACCCTGCATTATAACAGACTGGATCATTCTCTCCATGTACGTCTTCGTTCGGACATGGAGCCAAGGAAGGTCCACTGTAAATAGACGATATTCGGAAAGACACCCGTTTAATGAACCAAAAGAAAAGATGGTTCTACCAAAAAAATAGATGCTTTCACCAAAAGAAAAGATAATTTGAGTGACAAAGAATGTATGTACCCCCCAAAAAATTTGATCCGCCAAAAGAATTGCTGTTTGCGAGTTTCATTTCTTTTTTGTGTAGAATCAATCGGTTTTTTGCTAGAAGCATCTATGTTTTGGGTGGAAAACCCCGATTTTTTTGTTGGAATATCTTTTGCTAACGAAGCAATTGTTTGGGTGAAAACATCTATTCTTTTAGTGAGTTAATTTTTTGCCATTCGGAAATAACTCTGTCGGGTTTGTATGGGTTAATACCCTTGCTTTTTCAGGGACAAATAAATGCACACGTGCTCCTTGTCCACGTGTTTCAGGCACACCCCTCGTTAGTGATTGGCCTGTGCAATGTTTGTTCCCCTGAAAGCAAGGGTGTTCAGTCTTTCACAACCCCTACAAACCCGACACAATTATTTTCGTGATTCGTTTATTTCAGCCAGTCTGTGCAGCCTTATGCTTGACTTTATCTGACTTATTGAAAATAACATTGTCCTGATTCAGTGTTTTCTTTGACATTTTTGTGCCAGAGAATCATCTTGACAAAACGTCAAAGTCACACATCCAAAAACAAAGAGACTGCCAACGTTCCAAAAAATTCAAAATAAAAAACCCATGAAAGGTAGGTTGTTGGAACGTTTGTTATTGACAAACCAATGCATTCACCATTTATTATGATAAATCAAAGACACACTTCTGCACCTGCTGGATTCATTTTGCAGATTAAGACATGTGTCAGGAAATAAATTAATTAATTTATTAAATCATCCCACCATGCACAGAAATAATCCTCTCTGTAGATACGTTATTGATATGTGTCAAAGTGGAAGCTTGCTTTTCCATGTAAAATCCTGGACGGATCTATTGGGATTTGGGGTTTTCCCCACAGCTGCCGAATACCATTTTGTGACATGCGTTCTCAGTCTTTTAAATGTCTCTCCTCTCTCTGCCCTGTTCTATTTACCTATAGAACATTGTTTCGACGCTGACGTCATTCCCTTTCTACGTCATTCATTTCATCATACAATCATTCATTCGCTCGGCTTCCTGACGAGTGGGCGTAAACTGATTCTATCAAGATAAGTTTTGTGTGAATATTTGTTTGTCTGTTCACTTAAAAGACCGTTGGGTCGAAATATATGTGATTGTATTGTTTTGTCAATAACAAACGTTCAAAAACCTACCTTTCTTGTTTTTTTATTCTGAATTTTGGAACGTTGGCAGTCTCTTTGTTTTTGGATTTAGTCCTTTAAATGATTATGATGTATATATACAATGGTAACTAAAATGTATTCTCCTTACTCTTGTCATTAATTCTCCAGTTAAATAATGATACAGACATTCAACAAAAACATAGTACACATTTCTGTCTTTTATCTATTGTTAGTATTTAAATCCATGTCACATCGTCTGGTTTACCATGTTACGCGAGTGGATGTATTTTCAAATGCTTGTAATGTACAGAACGAAGACAATGAAAATAGTAAGTAATTCTGTAATTATGTAATGTATATATTGTGTGTGATACGTGGAAAATGTGATACTATTTATTTGCATGTGTGATACAGGGACAAATGTGATATCTGTAGGCCTAGGCCTATACTAGTGATTACTGTGTGTGATACATGAAATGTGATATGAATGCTGTTTTTATATATGTTATACTCTTACTTTCTGCCTATGTCTTAATCCCAAGCGCAAGACAAATTCTTCTATGTGAAAATTGAAGCCAATAAAATTTGAGTTGAGTTGAGTTGAGTTCTTTCTCTGCAGGACAAGGATATAAACTTAGCAAATTGTTTTTGTCAAGTTGCGCATATTCTGATTTTTCATCGATTTTGAATTGGTCCATTTCGTTTTTGTCACGTCGATTTTGGGGGTACCCTTATTTGAACGGCGGTCACGTGATTCCTGTTAAAGAAAGGTATGCCAGATGGTGAAGTGGACGGCCTTAAATGGTAAAGAAAGTTTGAGTAAAATGACACGGGAATTAATGCTTTAATTAGGGTGCGACATTTGTCGCAATAATTGTTTTGGTTTGTTTATTTATGTGTGAATGAAATCCATTTGAATGGTTGAAATGACTCCGTTAAATAAAGACGTATCACTCGTGCAACATGGTTTCCACTGGTACCCAGCTCTGGAGACGAACACGTTTACAACATAGTCCAAACGAGAACGAAGGTACCCGAACTGGCTTAAAACACACTGACTTAAATCAAAAAGCAGCTAGCTAGCACTAGTATTTTAGAATAAAGAGCTTTGCTGCTTATCTGAGTTTTTCCCGTGTGTCCGTCTGTTTTTCTGAATCTTGTTATTTCCCTCTCTTCCAATTCTTTGCTTTGACATAAATAACATAACCATTCAGTATTTTGGTTATGGTAAAAATTCAATGATCTAATTCAAATTTAATAATTTACCATTGACCAATCTCTCTCTCTCTCTCTCTCTCTCTCTCTCTCTCTCTCTCTCTCTCTCTCTCACTCTGCCTCCTTTCCTCCCTCCCGCCCTATCTCTCTCTCTCTCCCCTATCTATCTGCCTCCTTCTTCCATTCTCTCCGTTTCAGTTAACACCAGCAATAGGAATCCCCATTACAGAAATATTAATTTCAGCTGAAAATGTAGCGAAGCATAAGAAGCCGCTTAGCAGGAAAATTTGGCCACTCATTTATTTGGTGCAAATTTTGTGCACCCGCTGTCCTCTTCGGATTAAGGCCAAAAAAAAAATAGGTGTGGTTACGGTAACATAGCCAAAAAAAATAGGGTAGGAAGGTAGGCAATCACTTTTTTTTTTTAAACATTTTTTTCTAATGTGTACAAATTAAACCTACTTGACAGGGAAATAAGTGTGCGACTCGGGCGCTTTCGCTTTCATTGCGTTTTCTGCACTCGTTTTCTTGTGTTTTTTGTTTTGTTTTGACAAATGTAATAAAAAGTTATAGGGTCGGCCCCAAAAATAGGGTAGGTCGGGTTACCGTAACCACACCTATTTTTGTTTTAGGCCTAATGTCATTTCTTCCACTACCTCAACTTTCTGCCCAGAAAATGTCAGCAGAATCGATCCGCATATAGCTTCGCTTCGACGACCACTGAAAGGACACAGAGAATAATGGTACATAGGACCATCCCCCCTTTTTTTAAGGCCTTCAAATATCTTGACAAAAAAATCAGGTCTTAAAAAGGAGGGAGTCTTAAAATGGAGGGACATTTGACAGAGTGAGAGGATATGAACACAACATTTTCAAAAGGGGGAGCCGGAGGGCTTAAAACGGGGCAGGAATGGAACAGGAGGGGTGGGGTGGGGGTGGGGGGTGTCCTTAAAGCCAAAGGGCGTTCCAGTAAACAACATGCGTTGTCACACTTATATACACAAGGATGCCCCGAGCTGTCAGAGCCAGCCCCGGATGTAAAGTACGATAACCTCGGGGGCGGGAAGACCATTTTTCATACCGAGTGACCTGCCCTTGTCTGCCGTCTGCTTCTTCTTCCGACTTCCGTTCCACAGCGACCTCTACAGAAATCCATGGAAAGGATCGTCCTCTTGGGGGAGGGAACTGGAGACAGAGGTAAGCTACTGATACCGGAGTTGTCTGTCCCCTTATCTTTTCTTTTTAGGTCGCACAGTTATCAGTAGGGGGCTCAAGTATGTCAGCGGAAATGAGCTCGTCTCGTCTTTCCGCCGTTCCATGATATATTGACCTAAATGCAGAAAGGCTGTCACTGTCCGTGGCAGAAAAGTCTAGTACTGGCCAAAGGCGAATGCTAAAATTGGGCCAGCTAAAAAAGGCTGGAGAGGTGTACATGTCTTTGTTTGTCTGTGAAGACAGACAGTAATTACGATTCAACGTTCTTGTATGTACAAGTTAGTTCTACTTTATTCAACGTAAATCAAAAGAATACAGAGAATGAAAAAGTAGTATTTTTAACTGTCAGACGGTCCTCGAAAATCGACACTGGCTTCCGCAGACTCACTTCCTTGGTAGTATTCAAATACAAAGTTTTCAAGATTTAAGAAAGTGGTTCCCGGGTGCACGATCATTTTGTTCATTTTTCATTTTCATTTTTATTTTTCTATCGCTGGAAAAATTCGGTACGCTTACTCCCAGTGGTAAGCTAGCAGCAACAGAGCGCGGCCGCGCTACCCAGGTGTGTGTGTAAAAACTAAGAGAGAGAATGAGAGAGAGAGAGAGAGAGAGAGAGAGAGAGAGAGAGAGAGAGAGAGAGAGAGAGAGAGAGAGAGAGAGAGACCGACCGACAGACAGACAGACAGACAGACAGACAGACAGACAGACAGACAGACTGAGACAGAAAGATTGTTTGCACAAAAAAGAGAAACTACGATGAGGGGAAACATCCAAGAGTATATTTCCACACATAATTATTTCCTTTCTTTGCGTGACCAATACTCTTCGTAGGAGAAATGATTTCAGATGCAATCATCAGAAGTGATGACAACCAAAAAATTGGTTCACGTCTCTGAGTTTGAAAACATTGCAATCCTTACCTCCCACTCAACCACACACCCCTTTCGACCCGTACAGCCGTTTAAACCCTTCATTTGCATTAGTTAATTAAAAATTGCTTTTTTTCTGAGGATGAAAGTCGCTTGTTATTCTCTCGGGTGCCAGGAGATTGGCTCCATATAACTCTCACTTACTCCATTACACATGCCGAATGCATTTAGAGCGCTTACTTCCCTTTAGTTATTTGTGACCCTCCACCACGGAATGAGTCGCATGTCACCTTTGCATGATTTTCATATTTTTACATTTTCCTAAAGAGCTTTTTACGCTCTATCCAGTGGTGAAAACCGTGTTAGAAAAGAGCGAAAACTGTTTGAGTTATAAGCCTGTGACTAAGGTGACCCTCACACTGTTACCAGACACTCCCCGGACCTATATTAAGCCAAGCGCAGAACCGCGCGAGGTGACATGCGACTCATTTCGTGGTGGAGGGTCACATTTGACCTTCATTTGCATGCATGTCCGCCACAACTACACCCACAGGCAGGCCCCCACAAATCAGATGGACGTGTCACCACGAGCACTCCTTAAACCCTGTCTCCGACCAGTTGTGCAGGCGGATTTATGGGCACGTTATTTCCAGATACAATACATCAAGAGAAGAATATGAATCAAAGACAACCCTCCACCCCCCCTGCCTTCCCGCCTCCATCCTGCCCGAGACGTGTCACCCCGCGCACACTCCTTTACCCCTTTGACAGACGATGCCGCCAAAGAAAATGTCTGCGTACGTTATTTTAAGACGCATTAAATCGAGAGAATGAAATAATTGAAACAAGCCATGCACCTCCTACACATCCGGAAAAAAAACCCACACACACACGCACGCACGCACGAACGCACGCACGCACGCACGTACGCACGCACGCACGCACACACACACACACACACACACACACACACACACACATACACACACACACACATATTACCACCACCAACAAAACCATCGAAAACAACAGCAACAGAAAAGACAGCAACAGCTTCAGCAACAACTACAGCATCAACAGCACCCCCACCACCACCACCTCCCACATCCACACACACAAATCGCCTTGTACATTCTACAACCCCAAACACAATCAGCTCTGAACAAGGCACATGTTTAGGCAACAACAAAAAAATAGTCTGTTTACGGTAACCCGACCGACCCTATTTTTTTCGCGCGACCCTAGACTTTTTTTTGGCATTTGGAAAAAAAAAATTCTTTTTTTGTTTTGTTTTTGCAAAATAACGTAAAAATATGTTTTTTTGGAAAAAAAAAAAATCCCGACCTACCGACCCTATTTTTTTGGCCTATGTTACCGTAAACAGACCTTTTTTTTGCCTTATGTGTATGTCAAAAACACAAGGACGGGCACACAGACACAAGTACAACAGATCACAGCGATTAGAAGATACTGACCGCTTCCTCTTTGCCTTTGAAGGCCAGACCCCTCCCTCCCCAGCCGTCGCTGCCGATCCAGGCGAAGGTCCCTTCCTTCCCCCTTCTCCCCACGGCCTTCATCAGTTCTCCGACTTCTTGGTCAGACCCGAAGATGATGACGCCTGAAACAGAAGGGGGGCAGATGTTGACAGATTTAAAAGAAAGAATATGATATATGGATTAGTACAGAGGTGATGTAGAAATGAACACGAACCCTAGACCGTAACACGGTGGCCTAGTGGTAAGGCGTCCTCCCAGTGAGCGGGAGGTCGTGGGTTCGAACCCCGGCCGGGTCATACCTAAGACTTTAAAATTGGCAATCTAGTGGCTGCTCCGCCTGGCGTCTGGCATTATGGGGTTAGTGCTAGGACTGGTTGGTCCGGTGTCAGAATAATGTGACTGGGTGAGACATGAAGCCTGTGCTGCGACTTCTGTCTTGTGTGTGGCGCACGTTAAATGTCAAAGCAGCACCGCCCTGATATCACCCTTCGTGGTGGACTGGGCGTTAAGCAAACAAACAAACAAACACGAACCCTAGGATTGTTGAGCTTCAGGGCCAACACTGGTCGAGTTTCATTGGTGATCTTAGTCACCAGGGTCGGACTAAAGTTCGCTGAAACGGGGTCTGGTCGAAACTGATGACGTCACTCTGGTTGCTCTAGTCCGACCCGAACACAGCCGAGGGTTTGTGTGGTTCCAAAATGGCGTCGAATGTGCGGTGAGTGCGATTTGTCAAGTGATGTTTTACTTACGAGACAAATTTTAGACGGTGCTGTTCATTTCAAAGCGCAAGTAATTAAGAAAGGAAAGACGGAAAAGCCATAGAATCACAACATTCTACCAATTTAAAAGAAATTGAGGGATGGAGAGTCGAAAAAAAAAGCTTTCAGAAAAAAGCAAGGAAATAAAATGTGAAAGAAATATAATATCCAGGTGTGTAGTTGACAACAAATGGCAGGGGCGGACGAGGGGGGGGGGGGGGGGGGCACAGGGGGCACGTGCCCCCCCTCCCCCCGAAAAAAAAAGGAAGAAAAAAAAAGATTTTTCTATGCTGATTCTATGACCATTTCTAAGTTCAAATGGCACCAGATGGCACAATTTTGCTTCTTTGGGCAAAATTTTTTTCCGGGGGGGCATGCTCCCGGACCCCCCTAGCAAATTCGGGCGCTTCGCGCCCATCACATTCACTTTCGATTCAAAGTGCCCCCCCCCCCTTACAAAGCAACTGATCCGCCCCTGAATGGTGAACTATACATCCTTTTGGTATTTCCTTAATTGTTTCCATAAATCTCACAGATCTGTTACCAACACACACACGATCCAAATGATATTTCCCTTTCAAGGAAATACGCGTGACAATAAAACTGATAAAATATGATGGATGCTCCAAAAATAATGGTGAGCGGACAACATCTGTTTTAACCATTTTTTCCGGGATGTTGCATAACATCGTGAAACAAATCGTTTCCTCTCTGGCACCCAATAAAATGAGATAATTGACGTCATGTGGAAAGCAAAAAGGTGATGCTATTAAAGTTAATGGATTGGAAGCCGACAGAAACAATGGGAAAAATAATTGTCAGAATCCGCACTTGAGAGGGCCCCAAAGGGTTTAAAATCGTGATCGTCATTGGCGTTTTTTTACCTTTCT
>NC_090254.1:10941302-10946302 GCF_037325665.1 Littorina saxatilis | reverse complement strand
GTGGCTTGGTGGTAAGACGTCGGCCTCCTAATCGGGAGATCGTGAATTCGAATCCCGGTCACTGCCGCCTGGTGGGTTAAGAGTGGAGATTTTTTCGATCTCCCAGGTCAACTTATGTGCAGACCTGCTCGTGGCTTAACCCCCTTCGTGTGTACACGCAAGCACCAGACCAAGTACGCACGGAAAAGATCCCGTAATCCATGTCAGAGTTCGGTGGGTTATAGAAACACGAAAATACCCAGCATGCCTCCCCGAAAATCGGCGTATGCTGCCTGAATGGCGGGGTAAAAACGGTCATACACGTAAAAATCCACTCGCGCTAAAAACATGAGTGAACGTGGGAGTCTAAGCCCATGAACAAAGAAGAAGAAGGCTTGTCAGCTTACCCCCCCAAAACAACCCGTCTCTGTCTCGCATTCATCTGACCCTTTTCGTGTGCAGATTCATTTATAGTAAAGCTTCCAAAAATAGTACTCTTATCCAATCTGTCATGTGCCGTAAACCTACCCCCTAAGTGCACGTGAACACTTCAATTTGGCATTCTTCCCAACCTCGTGCCATTAGTCAAAATGTTTTACCTCGATCCGTGACCAGCCTTCATTTACCCCAGTGCCGAGAGGGGTTTACTATGTCACTACACGCGCGCAAACGCAGCTCTGATTCAGTGCGAAAAAGGTATGCCTTCATTTGCAAAAACGCACATAGTTGATTCTGGGTGCTTATTCTGGAAATGGAGAACAAAATCCCTTAATCCATTTAATGGATCTTTAGATTTACTGAAGCCACTGTATTTTCTACACTCAGCTGTATTGTTGCACACTAATTGCATGATCATTAAATACTGTTTAAACACTACAGTATCCGCAGGACGGCCATCGATTGTTTAAAATCACTATACCCTCTTATCTATTCATCCGTTACAACGCCAGCCGAGAGGGGGATTATTGGGAAGGAATCAGCATTAAGCGTCAAGCCAAATTAATTTGTAAATGCATGCAATATTGTTCTTTAACTTTGCATTGGCGTTGATAAATGTTTTTACAAAACCCATCTACGCAAATCTGTCACGAGACTCTCATCGAACAGCCTTCTTGCTTCATCATCATGAGATGAAAAGTAGAAGTTTGCACTAATTTGAATCTATCTCTCCATTAAGGCTCTCTTCCGGGTTCCTTCTTCTTCTTCTTCTTCTTCTTCTTCTTCTTCTTCTTCTTCTTCTTCTTCTTCTGTGCGGGGATATAGCTCAGTTGGTAGTGCGCTGGATTTGTATTCAGTTGGCCGCTGTCAGCGCGAGTTCGATCCCAGGTTCGGCGGAAATTTATTTCACAGAGTCAACTTTGTGTGCAGACTCTCTTCGGTGTCCGAACCACCCCCCGTGTATACTACATTGGGTGTGCACGTTAAAGATCCCACGATTGACAAAAGGGTCTTTCCTGGCAAAATTGCTTAGGCACAGTTAATAATTGTCTACCATACCCGTGTGACTTGGAATAAGGCCGTGAAAGGTAAATATGCGCCGAAATGGCTGCAATCTACTGGCCGTATAAAATTTCATCTCACACGGCATCACTGCAGAGCGCCTAGAACTGTACCCACGGAATATGCGCGATATAAGCCTCATTGATTGATTCTTCTTCTTCTTTGTTCATGGGCTGAAACTCCAACGTTCACTCATGTTTTTGCACGAGTGGAATTTTACGTGTATGATGGTTTTTACCCCGCCATTCAGGCAGTCATACGCCGATTCCGGGGTTCAAAGAGCATGACCCCCCCAAAAAAAAAATCAAGAATCCATTATTAACACAGTTCGCCGACAAGGTTGTCAGCACACGGCCATTTAGACTCCACAGTCCGAGACGTTCTCACTCTGCTTGTCCAACAGCACCAGTGTTCTGGCATCCTTCCCGAACGGCACAGTAAAGGTCCGAGCAGCCATTTCTGATCACGTAGCAGTCATTTCCCTATACGTACATCAATCCGAGTTTGTCCACGGTACCAGCGACTCATCCAGCCTTACAGTAACGCGCCAAGAACCATTAGCCCTTCCGCGACTTGATAAATGCTTGCAACCGCGTCTCAGGCTTCGCGACTTGACAAATGGTTGCATCGCGACTCAGGCGTGTACCGAGCTGAAAATCGACTCCGCCGATTCCAGAGCCGGTGCCAGACTTTGGTCCCTCCAGAGATTGTGAGCAAGATAAGCGAGAAGATGGTCAGCGCAGGGGGGAAAAGGTCCTCTCTCCTCCCGTCCTCACGAGTCGTTGTTTCGATACGTCAGCAGACAAAATGTCTGTCGTCGGATGACTTCGCCCTCGGTAAGCCTCGGACTAATGCGGAACTGACGCCGCGGATGGGGAATTTGCTTTTGGGGGTTAATGCATAACACAGGGATTCTGGGTATTCCGTAGGAGTAGAGAAGAATATGCCGTTACGACCGATGAAGTTGTTGTTGGCCGTTAGCATTTCTCGAGATATGTCTGTGGGGGAATCTCCTGACGCTAGGATATTCTGTGGGAGTGTACAATATGCCGTTATACGACCTTTGAAGTTGTTGGGCGGAGCAATTTTGGAGGACAATCTTGTGACTGAATCAGTTTGGCGTTCCGGATCAACCCAGGCTTTCCAGTATTAGCCCATTCTGGAGTTTTCCCGAGGTGTTGTTGAAGATGATACTTATTACACCCCCGGTATAGGGGTGTGTATAGGATTCGGTCGATGTGTTTGTTTGTTTGTTTGTTTGTTTGTTTGTGTTCGCATATAGATCTCAAGAATGAACGGACCGATCGTCACCAAACTTGGTGAACAGGTTCTATACATTCCTGAGACGGTCCTTACAAAAATTGGGACCAGTCAAACACACGGTTAGGGAGTTATTGGTGGATTAAAATTATACAAGGACTTATAGAGGAACATATTAATGGTCAAAGGGAAATAACCATTCTCACTCAGTCACTGCCACCAACTGAGAAGGTTATTTCCCTTTGACGGGGGTGTTTTTCCTACCTCGGAGGAATTTCTTGTTATTGTCTTGCGTTCTGGTGGTATTGTGGGAGTGAAGTATTGGAAATGTGAAGATGTCTTGCAACAAGTGGGAATTAACGTGTCACGACGAGCAGAGGATTTTAAGTTGAAGTTCACGTAATGCTCGTTCTGCATTGATTTCTACCAGGTCATGCTTCCCCATGAATCAAAGCTTTACCCATTGTTTATGAACGTCCAACCTTATTTTCATTTTGTAAAGTGGCGACTAGCCTAATTTTCAGGTTCGGCAGTAAAGAAAATACCGGCGGTCAGTTACCTTGATCCAACAATTTGTTTGGTTTCTCATGCTTTGACAACCAGCCATCCAAAATATCAGAGAAGCCAACTCAGGGAAAAGGTAATTGTAACGGATGTACGCGGGATGTGAAAACAGTCCAACCTGTTGCATAATTGAAACGCTTGACACCTTGTCATTCCCCGGAAGATCTAGCAAAGATAATTCAATGTGCGGACTTTTTGATTCGAGGCTGGTTAGGTCCTTTTGAGATTTGGTTAATGGTCAGTGGTGAGTACTTGGAAAGACACAGTCCTTCCTGTGTAAATCATTCAGGTCGTCATCTCATAATACGTCCAGGCTTTTACTTGGGATAAGACCATTCCTCCACTTACACTCACAACAAAAATCAACATACTGACTGCCTTTTGGTAATTGTTTTTATGATTTTTTTTTTTTAGTTTGACACTGGCGGATTTTCAAAATGAATGAATCAATGAACACAACCCAGCTCTCGTATTTTTTAAACACCACGGAAAAAAAATAACACTTTCAATCAATCAATCAATCAATGAGGCTTATATCGCGCATATTCCGTGGGTACAGTTCTAGGCGCTCTGCAGTGATGCCGTGTGAGATGAAATTTTATACGGCCAGTAGATTGCAGCCATTTCGGCGCATATTTACCTTTCGCGGCCTATTATTCCAAGTCACACGGGTATAGGTAGACAATTATTAACTGTGCCTAAGCAATTTTGCCAGGAAAGACCCTTTTGTCAATCGTGGGATCTTTAACGTGCACACCCAATGTAGTGTACACGGGGGGAGGGTTCGGACACCGAAGAGAGTCTGCACACAAAGTTGACTCTGAAATAAATTTCCGCCGAACCTGGGATCGAACTCACGCTGACAGCGGCCAACTGAATACAAATCCAGCGCGCTACCAACTGAGCTATATCCCCGCCCGCACATTGCGCAGTCAGGATGTTGAGTTTAGGATATGTCCAAGTGTAGGGATGGTCTGATCCCGCGTACAAGCTTAGATAGATATGCGATAATGAGCTGGACTATTAAAGGCCCACTCCGCTTCCCGTAAACCATCAGTTTTTGGCCACAGACACTGTCAGGCTTTTACACACCTGTAGTACAAACACCCTTTCATTTAAACACTTACCGTCAGAGAACATCCTAGGTGCCCTACATAAAGTGAGAGCATTTTTCAAAGAATGTATTTTTGCCTGGCCAGCCGGATTTACTTCAAAACAAATCGGAAGCCTTGTTTTGGCGCTAGAACTACCTTATACAATCTAAATAACAAATTGATAGCATGTGAGACAAACATTCTTAAATCATAAAATGATTCTTTTTTCATCAAGACAAGATCAGTACAATTCGAAGTTTTAAAAGTTTGTAAAAAGGGAGCCCGGAAGCAAGTCATGCAAGGTCGTGTCTGCCCAAGCAGACGAATTTTCTGCATATTGCCAGTTTCTTTGAACGGTCAACCGCCACCGCTCAGTTCTTGACACACGCAGTCGTTTGTTGCATTTTAGATTCACGGGTACATAATAACCGTTTAACGTGCTATTGCAGATACAGCGAGTCGCATTGAAACCACAAAATGTGAAAAAGGGAAACTGGGTCACACGGGTCCACGATCGTTCAGGGGTCGAGTAAACCACGAGAACTGGTGTGTGGTTTACGCATGCTAAATAGCCATTCAAACGAACTGTGTCATTTAATGATG
>NC_090254.1:10918802-10936302 GCF_037325665.1 Littorina saxatilis | reverse complement strand
AGATTCAATACCTCACCTATATATGATATATAGGGCAAAGTGAGCCCCATCTTTTGATACCAGTTTGGTTTACCTTGCTTCAAGGTCAAGGTCACAGGAGCTCTTCAAAGTTGGATTGTATACATATTTTGAAGTGACCTTGACCCTGAACTATGGAAGATAACTGTTTCAAACTTAAAAATTATGTGGGGCACATGTTATGCTTTCATCATGAGACACATTTGGTCACATATGATCAAGGTCAAGGTCACTTTGACCCTTATGAAATGTGACCAAAATAAGGTAGTGAACCACTAAAAGTGACCATATCTCATGGTAGAAAGAGCCAATAAGCACCATTGTACTTCCTATGTCTTGAATTAACAGCTTTGTGTTGCATGACCTTGGATGACCTTGACCTTGGGTCAAGGTCACATGTATTTTGGTAGGAAAAATGTGTAAAGCATGTGAGTCGTATGGGCTTTGCCCTTCTTGTATTTGGTCTTCTTCACTTTATCAAAAGAGCCTAAAACGAGAAGAAGAAAACGAATAAGAAGACGACGAAGAAGAGGAAGAAGAGGAAGACGAGGAAGACGAGGAAGAAGAGGAAGAAGAGGAAGAAGAGGAAGAAGAAGAGGAAGAGGAAGACGAAGACGAAGACGAAGAGGAAGAGGAAGAGGAAGAAGAAGAAGAAGAAGAAGAAGAAGAAGAAGAAGAAGAAGAAGAAGAAGAAGAAGAAGAAGAAGAAGAAGAAGAAGAAGAAGAAGAAGAAGAAGAAGAAGAAGAAGAAAGCCAGAGTAGAGAAAAGAGGTGGCACAAAAAAGAAGACTTTACTACTAAATCTCTCCATTTACGAACAACCCATAGACCTTGGCGCTGTGTCATCTATTTCTCCAGAGAAATGGTAATCGAAAAAGAAAAAGACACAAAACAACTGAACCTCTCCCGGTACGCGCGTTAGTCTCGCAACATTGAACATGACAAAACACGCAATTACATTACCCAGACCGCCATTTTGACCGCCGCGAGATCTCACGAGATTTGAGAGGCTTAGCCTTCATCCTCGCCGATTTCAATCAGACTTCAGAATCAGAAAGGCGGGAATTTACTTTCAAACCGCAACTGACACTGAGCAATAAATCGAGGACACTAATCACTCCCTTAAGGGCAAAGAAAAAAATGTCGGTAGAAAAGCGAAAGTATCGAGATAGCGTTATGGAGAAAAAAACAACGAACAGGGACAGCCTGTATTTACGAGGGGCATGTTGCAGAGTTGACGGCTGGTGTATTGTTTTCAAATTGAAACTGTGAAAGCATGTGTAAAAGAAGATGTACGTATCTGACAGTAACATCTGCAAACATACAGAACAAGAAATTCCTCCGAGGTAGGAAAAACACCCCCGTCCTTACCATTCTCACTGCCACCAACTGAGAAGGTTATTTCCCTTTGACCATTAATATGTCCCTCTATAAGTCCTTGTAGAATCTTAATCCACCAATAACTCCCTAACCGTGTGTTTGACTGGTCCCAATTTTTGTAAGGACCGTCTCAGGAATGTATAGAACCTGTTCACCAAGTTTGGTGACGATCGGTCCGTTCATTCTTGAGATCTATATGCGAACACAAACACACACACAAACAAACAAACAAACAAACACATCGACCGAATCCTATACACACCCCTATACCGGGGGTGTAAAAAGTACAGATTTAAGAGAAATTTGTTTTAATCCAAAAACGTTTTTGTTCTCATGGTTAACATTTGAACAAGCAATCCAGTACTACTTTCTTTGTGTAAGACTCACGGAACGGGGCTCTTGTGTTTGATGTTCAAACGATCATCGCAAAAGAGATTAAAAGAATAGAACATGGCTGGCAAACAAAAACAAAAAAGGTAGATTTTGTGGTCTAATTATTATGATTTTTTAGAGGCCAAAAGGAAAACATCGCTCAATTTTCAGCTCTTCAAATGATCTCTTAGTGTGTCATTTAGTGTCCTCATACCCTCTGTTTCAATTTTAAAGGGACTTGCGGGTGTTTATTGGAACAGGACAGGACCGTCAGCTACAAAGCATCGTGCAGCAACACGACCGCCTGTACCTGCGAGACGGTCTCTTGTATTGCAAGGTTACCGACTCCATCCACGGACCCCAGTTCCAGCTCGTCCTGCCATCAACGCTCCGTCCAGATGTCCTAGCCATGCTACACGACAACATGGGTCATCAGGGCTACGACAGAACGATGCAACTGCTTCGGTCCCGGGTCTAATGGCCAGCAATGTACAGCCAGGTGAAACAGTACCTCGGCAACTGTCAGCGCTGCTCTATGGGTCGTCTCCCCTCGACGACCCACACCACTTCTACGCCTCTGCTGGCCAGCCGCCCTCTTCAGGTCCTCGCCGTGGACTTCACCAAGCTAGAAATCGCCAGCGACAACCGCGAGAACGTCCTCGTCCTCACTGATGTCTTCAGCAAGTTCACACAGGCGATTCCCACCAGGAATCAAGAAGCTGCGACGGTGGCAAAAGTCCTGGTCAACAACTGGTTCCAGCGCTTCGGGGTTCCGGAGCGAATCCACAGTGACCAGGGCAGAGACTTTGAATCAAAACTCATAAAGGAACTCTGCGAGATGTACGACATCAAAAAGAGTCGCACCACACCGTATCATCCGCAGGGCAACGGCCAGTGCGAACGGTTTAACAGGTCAATGCATAACCTGCTGCGCTCCCTGCACCACGAGCAGAAGACCAGGCCTACAACAACACACCCCATGCGTCCACGGGCTTCGCACCACACTTCCTGCTCTTCGGGCAACAACCCAGGCTGCCCGTCGACGACATGTTGGGCTTCCCAGCACCAGCAGCCCGCGGGCCCATCGACTGGGTGCGGCAACATCGCCTGCGCCTGTCAGAGGCTCATCAGAAGGCCTTTGACCACCTTCAACAGGCGGTGGTCAAGAGGACAGCCCTCACTGACAGACGCGCTGCAGACCACGGCCTCGACGTTGGCGACCACGTCTACCTGCGGAACCGGGTCCTGGGGCGCAACAAAATCCAGGACTATTGGAAGCCAGACATCTACAGGGTGACCTGCCGCGTCGCTGAACATCAGCACGTCTACCTCGTCGCGACTTTAGCTGGTGGCGCAGAGCGAGCGGTCAATAGAAAGGACTTGCTGCCAGCCTCCGAGACTCTTGACAATCACGACGAAGATACACTGTCTTCGGCTACCTCGGTGCCGAGTGAAACAGACTCCGAGGGTGACAGTGATGACGAACTCTGGATCACACTTCCAATGCCCAGACCTGCGGCTCTTGCGGGTCCGGCTGTGGTTGCTGTGCCTCCTCCTGCACCTGTTGCTCAACCGGTACCAGCACCTCGTCGGTCACAACGAATTGCTTGCATGCAAGGTAACGATTAACTTGAACCATATGTCTAGTCATCTCATTGCCATTTTGTATTGCCATGGTTTGCTAAATGTTGCAATGTTTCCCATGAAATTCCTGATTGTTTGCACCTTTATGTTTTTGACACAGTACCTTGATCATATGTGAGACACTTTGTAAAATGCAGGCCTCATTTTTTATTTAGCAAAGCTGGTACTGATCACGAGAACATGTTTTTGTAATTGTCGATTTTCTCTGTAACATATGTGAAAGTCATAGGCTTTCGCAATTTTTCTCTTTTTGGATAATCTAAGATGGTTTGATTAATTCAGCCCTTAGGCTTTCCTGTTTTTCTTCAAATCAGCGCGGCCGCTGATATGTAAAAGAGTTGGGGGGGATGTAGCCAAGTGCACGTCGCTACCCAAAACACTCTTATCATCGCACAGCGAAA
The DNA here is from genome assembly GCF_037325665.1 of Littorina saxatilis. Taxonomy (NCBI): domain Eukaryota; kingdom Metazoa; phylum Mollusca; class Gastropoda; order Littorinimorpha; family Littorinidae; genus Littorina; species Littorina saxatilis. Next base: position 10,932,487 of record NC_090254.1, on the reverse strand, counting down.
CAGCCTTGTGTACAGTACAAACGGGATCACCCACCCCATAGCAGACGATACGATGATGCGCGCGCACCTTGCTGGCGCAAATTCTAATAAAATACCTTTCTATATATATCTACCTAACTTCTATCTTTCAAAGTCCCCTTTTTCTTTTATATTGTCCCAATTATACTTAGGTTTGCATAGAAGTCACTGATTAGGCTGGATGGCTGCATACTCAATCAATCAATCAATATGAGGCTTATATCGCGCGTATTCCGTGGGTACAGTTCTAAGCGCAGGGATTTATTATTTTATTTTTTTATTTTTATTTTATGCAATTTATATCGCGCACATATTCAAGGCGCAGGGATTTATTTATGCCGTGTGAGATGGAATTTTTTTACACAATACATCACGCATTCACATCGGCCAGCAGATCGCAGCCATTTCGGCGCATATCCTACTTTTCACGGCCTATTATTTCAAGTCACACGGGTATTTTGGTGGACATTTTTATCTATGCCTATACAATTTTGCCAGGAAAGACCCTTTTGTCAATCGTGGGATCTTTAACGTGCACACCCCAATGTAGTGTACACGAAGGGACCTCGGTTTTTCGTCTCATCCGAAAGACTAGCACTTGAACCCACCACCTAGGTTAGGAAAGGGGGGAGAAAATTGCTAACGCCCTGACCAAGGGTCGAACTCGCAACCTCTCGCTTCCGAGCGCAAGTGCGTTACCACTCGGCCACCCAGTCCTCATACTACTGTGTTATTTACAATAATGCTTCGAACTGACCAAAGCGTCACTTCGACTTTGACCGGTTTTCATGTATCGTTGAGAGAAATTGATTCTCACAAACTCATCTTTGTCTTTTCAATCATTGTTTTGTCATTTTTGTGTCACTATTACATATCCCGTACCTATGTTGCCTATGATTTTAGTTTGTTTATAAGGATTTGGTTGTAATGAGTGATGCTTGGTTTCTCTGCAAAGATTCCTAATTTATGCAGACAGGTACTCGCGCCGGAATAGACCTTTTCGGTATCTGAGCAGCTCTCGCGAGACACGCTCTTTGTTATGCTTTGAACATCGCGAGAACCTCGAACCTTGGCTTGTGCAGCTCGCACGAGATCGCTGTACCGCATGCTTTGCTATGCTCTGAAGTTTGCGAGAGATTACGAGAGCTTGGAATACCAATAGGGTCTATTTAGCTGATTCCATTTACTTTCGGACTTTACCGCTTCGTACTAAGTCACTGTATAATTTTTCCCCATGTAACGCATATCATAATGTTTGTCTAGGGTTCTTCTTTTTATTTGTATGATTTATGAATTTGTCCATTATCCCAGTTTAGAGAGTTTTACAATTTTCTGCACTGAAGTTGGTTCAGTGCCTTCACTAGGACCATTGCTTTTGTATCCTACTAAATAAATATAAGTTTTTCCGAAATGTTATCTATTGCAATGGAAAGCTAAAGGTCGTAGCTTTTATTTGATGTATTGTTTGTTAGGATTGGTTATGTATTTGTTTAAATAACGTACGGTAAAGCATGTGTAAGAAACACAGATTCCGTGTTTCTGGCCGTATTCAGGCGATTTTTATTCTCGCCGGACGGCGCTTTCGATGCAGTCCGCGCCGGGGCTATAAGTATAGGCCGGATACCGGTGTAGGATCCGGTCCGGTCCCCCCTCTGAAGTAGTCCCCCGGGGGACCAATTCGCTCCTAGCAGCTGAACACCAGTGTTTATATAAGTGTTTGTGTATGCGTACGTACGTGTGTGTGTGTCCGTGCGTGAGTGTGTGGGGGTGGGTCGGGGTGGATGTGCCTTCACGAGGGTGGGGTATGTTAATTGTTTTCGCACACCATTAAATTATTCTTCGACGGATAAATTCATCAAAGGTGTTTTCAATTCGACGATTTACTTACACCTTCTAAATCACAGATACAAAGGTCAAAGTCATGAAGACAGTCGCAGTCGATTTCCTCGAAATTTAGACCTAGATGCCGCAGAGACGGATGTACGACCTGTGACCCGCAAGGTCAAACCAACAGGGGGAATGTAAAAGAAGAGTTCGACAGGGGCGATAAATCAGGCATGGTGGGGGCAAAACAGGTTGTCGCCCATGGGGGCTGAGATTCCAAAGCCCTCCAAGCATCGTGTCTGAATCAAATCTCTCTTGTCACCCTAGGACGCGACCCCCCTCCCTCCGCCTTTCTCCTTGCCACCGTCCCCTCTTCCCCAAAAATAAATACAATCAAAAAGAGAACAAAAAGGAAAAAAAGAAAAGTGTTTGCACTGCTTTGTGGTATGGGATGTCATGGCGACAAAGACCATCACATATACTGACCACAAGTATCTCTGACAGTTCCTAGTTTGAAATTCGGGGTTGATGTTCTCAGAATCAGACCATTGAAATACGACCGTATCATATTCGGACGCACTGTATTCCGTGCTTTAGATTGTTATATATATCAAACACCGTCAGATAGGTTACAAAACTTCAGAATACAGATTTTACAAGTTTTACGGATTAAGTATGACAATTATTGTTTATCTGAATTTGGATGGAATAAACTCTTCTCCTTCGATTCCTTTCAAATAATAAAATATAGTATAACCTACATTAAAAAGATATATCTAATTAGTCTTTTTTTCATCAAAACAGTTGCCATTGATGTAGGTTTCAAAAATGTATAGCTTCGTAATTGTTAAGGTTTGTAGGTTTAGGTGCAAATCTAGGTTACTGTGTCACTGGCTCTCAGCTGGTTTTTAGCTGACCTTTATGTAGAGCAGCTGAAAAGGTTCTTAATCATTTCCTTTTCAGATTTTACTCGTTAAGCTCGCAACGATTGAATAGCCAGTCTAGACCCGGATTAGTCTGCTACATATCCCAGGGAGCATGGATTCTTAAAAGCGTGTTCAAATTCGCTTGTGCTTTGAAAGACCGCCAAAAGTAGAATAACCTACTTCCTTCCAAACGAGACAATGGATACATTCTCTAACTGCTGCCAGGAAACTATAGAGCAGTCCCACTGACGTGAGAAGGCAGACACATACAATTGTTCAATAAAAAAAAAAGTCTACACAAACATTAACAGATTATTTTGCCCTAAAGCTTTACTCGAGGTAAACTTTGATGTCATTTTTGAATTCGGATTTGTCTTCCCTCCAACAAACCGTCTAGCTACCTTAAGTTTTTCACGCACTAAGATGACACGGTTCATCCAAACTACGTACAAACTAGATACCAGGAACCTATCACGTGTGACCGGCAAGTATTCCAAAAAATGCGACTGTGTGTATGAGTTTGTCTATCAAGTAGTTTACTTACATACATGTCCAGGAACAAGAACTTTCTGTTACTTTATCGCGTGACGTCCCTTTGGGCTATGCGCACAAAGGAACCATTACCGATCTCTTAAACCACAGAGAAATAAATCACGAAAGCCAGCACTGCAACGGTAATCTGAAGAAATACATGTACCCCACGAATCCATAAAAAAAAATATCCAGTTGTATCTTAAACTTATAGGACAGTGACTGTGAACATTTGTGCAACTTGATCTTGTTTGACAGAAGTGTGGACCTTCCAGACAATAGATTTGACGAAAATTGGATTTCGATTTTTATCCGCTGTAGCCGTGTTCAGAATATTCTGAGGCCATCAAGTATAGCTAGACATTTCCCCCTCGAGTGTATATTGACAAAACTATCACATTCTCCAGTAACCCAGTATATCAACGAAACATAGTTCTAGGTAAATCCAAAACCAAGAGACTGCCAACGTTCAAAAATTCAAAATGCGGCTTCGTGGCAGGCGGAAGAAAACATCAGCCAGATAAGTTTTCGCATTAATTGTTTGTCTGTGCACTTAAAAGACCGTTGGGTCGATATAATTTGTGAATGTATTGTTTTGTCAATAAAAAAAAGTTCCACCAACCTACCTTTCTTGTTTAAAAAAAAGTTTTTCTTCTATAGTTCTAGGACAGTGGTTCTTTCTTTCTTTATTTGGTGTTTAACGTCGTTTTCAACCGTTCAAGGTTATATCGCGACGGGTAGTTCTAGGTAGTAAGTTTAATAGAAAAAAACCCACCCCCACATCGTACAGAGTAACTGCCAGCGTCTTTTTAGGTAGTAAGTTCAATAGAAAAAAATACATCGTACAGAGTAACTGCCAGCGTCTTTTTAGGTAGTAAGTTCAATAGAAAAAAATACAACGTACAGAGTAACTGCCAGCGTCTTTGATAATTAAAGCCAGACCAAAAACCATTCTCATAAGACCCATCTCCTCTAAAGTATGACTGCCTGTCCTATTTATTGACACCACCGTTTGGGTACTACCGGGTGTTTGCGCATAGGTCCTAACGCTATGTTGCCTTCCACACACACACTAGGGTCTACTCTCGATGATGTTATGAATAATAGCCAAAACAGTTTTAGCGATAGATGTGAACCAACAGTGTTCTTAAAAAAAAAATAAAAAAAAAATAACACGGACATTGATATAAAAATTACATACCCCCCCCCCAAAAAAAAATATATATATAAAGGCAGAAAACCAGAATTTGCAGTACTATGTACACATTACAGGCTTTACACGAATTCTCACGCTATATACAAATGTGGGAATTTCCTGAATATACATGTTTGAAAAACATTTCAATGGGTTATGAAAACTGGGATTTGCATATGATGAAACAATGATGATATAGACACAATTATATGAAAATAAATCTAAAACGAAGTCTTCAAAAAAACAAAAAAACAAACAAACAACAAAACAGTGACCTACACTACCCGTCATAAAAAAGTAGGCAGATACATTTAGCTTTGTGATGCGGCCAGTTATGTTAAAACCTAGTATATTGCAAGAAAGGTAATTCATTCCCCTACCGTATGAAATAAAGACTTTAATTTTTCATGAATTAGTGTTCATGCAGTGTACCGTAGACCTAGGGCACCCCCCAAATTCAAATTCGCAAAAGCAAACTTGCAGACACTAAAATACAAAAAAATACAAATACCACGTTTTTGACCTTAAATGGAAGAACAAATGGTCCACTGCATACACACTAATTCATGAAAAATGAAACTGTTTTAACATAACTGGCCGTATCACAAAGATCTACAGCTAAATGTGTCTGCCTACTTTTTATAACGGGTAGTATAGAATGTTAGCCAATCTCATAAGACTTTTGAAATTTTCGGTTTTAGTTGGCGTTCTCGGCAATAAAATGTGGTTGACAGTGGTTGGCTTGGTATTAGGTTCTTGTGATGATGAACAAAACTGTTGCCGCAATTCTAGAAATACTTTAACAGGTACATAAATCGAAAAAGAGAAAATAGTTTAAACGGAACAAAGAAGTAGGGCAGTCTCCAAAGGTTTAAACAAATTATGTTACTGGCATAATGCGACAGCCAAAAATTCTATTTTCCCCAAGTCCAAAAACTGAACAAAACAAACGTAATCTCCAGAAAATCACGGCAATGAAACGGCGCCAAAAATAATAATAACTAAGAAAATTAACAATAAAAAAAACCAACACACAAACCAATAAAAAAAAATAAAAAAAATTGAAGGAAAAGCTGCCTCCAGCCATTGCCGTTTTTCTCCATACTTCCTACCACAAAGACCCCACTATTGCGAAAACAGATGATGAAATTTACGCATAAAGTCAAACACATGTGATTTACACACGCTTCCAGATGCTATTTCCCGCATGAGCGGGAGAAATAAGAATTTCGATATAATCATGGAAAATTGATCCTGTGACGTCGCGCTCCGCAGGGACTGACGGGAAGTGCCGCGTCATCTTCCGGTAAATCAATCTTGGGCGACTCGAACGAACTGCTTGCGTGCTTATCATCATGTTTACTTTTATTTTTTTTATTATTTTGTTTTTACCGTTTGTTTGTTTATAATGTAAGTTTGGGTTTATAGCTGTGTTCATTCCTGTGTAATGCACGTGGTTATAATAATAATAATAATAATAATTGTCAGTAAGTACTGGTGTCACATGACTGATGTGAACCAGTTGATTGGCTAATGGCGATGCGCTAAAACTGTTAGCGCACTCTTGGAGTGCGCTAACTTTTCCACAGAGCGTATTCTTCCGCCCTTTGCCTAAGCGAGACTGTGCTCTCATCCTCAGAATTAATTAATGACATGTAGCTTATATTCTCCACAATACCAAATGACCATAAATTCCCTGCTTCTCAATTAAAGCAGAAGTGGGGTTTTTTTCTGACAGATTGCATGTGCCTGTGCCAGTGCCAGTGATCTAAAAATAGAAGCCGCTGTGTTTCATCTAATTTTCGCCGACTTGCATAGATTCTTCTCATATGCCGTGTTAGTGGCATGTAGCTTATCATCCACATTACCAAATGATGAGTTAGTATACAATTCCCAGCGGCTAACAGAAAACACAAGTGTTATTCCGATAACGTACCAGCTAGACCAGTTTGGAAGACTGACTCGATCGACTCTGTAGCAGACTACACAGAAATACGACTACATCAGTTCAGTAAATGAATGGTTTCCGAATTATTATTTCAAGGCAAGAACAATCGTAATCGAAAACGTGTAAGGTTCAGAACGTTCTTACCATATATAAGACTTATTACCAGCCTGCGTCATGCTTGCAGACTCAGTGCAGACTGCAGTGGTTCGATTGCCCAGGTAGCCTAGCAGTAGCAGACGACATTAACCCCGCTCAGCAAATTAACTTGTTGGGCAAATGTGAACGAAAAAACGATGGGGATATAATACGTGTAGGGTTCAGAGCATTCTTACTGTTCATATTTAGTACCAGACTCCCCGATGAGTGAAGATACCACACGAGAAACATGCCACATTTATTTTGAAAATGTACTTTCCGTCGACCGTGGCAAGGGGCAAAACTCTGCACAGTCAATCTGTCGAAGCTCGATGAAGGTTTTGAATCACAAATAACTATGAGCACAGTCCTTTCTCCGAGTTTAAATGAGGTCTCTATGAAAGATCATCACTTTTTAGCTTAACGCTACACTGGAATTTACCAACAGAAATTAAAACAAGAGTTTGCGTGTGACGAAAGCACGACACACTTGAGACAGCCCACACAAAAGTAGATCCAGTGACACAAACCTGACCACACAGTTACGCCTATCCAAATGCGCGTTGCAAAATGTGCGTTTTGAATCTTCTTTTTTCTCTGGCGGTACTGACAATATCGTTATTGAAACAATCCCAGTGCACTAAGGGATTTATAGAGCAAATCTCGAAAATAATTATTGAACTCAGCGCTATGCGCTTCGTTCAATAATGAATTTTCTCGATTTGCTCTATAAATCCCTTAGTGCACTGGGATGTCTCAATAACTTAAATAATAATGGACATTTATATATCGCTTCTCCACAGCTCGAAGCGCTTTACAAGTTCAATTTACAAGTTCAATCACAAACACAACGCGAAATATACAACTAAATACAATTTGTCTCAGATAAAAAGGAAAATATTCATCAAAGAGCACATTACATGCTTGCATAAAATACAAAGAATCACATTTTCAAAATACAAAGAATCACGAAGAATCACATCACGAATAACATCTTATGTCTTATGTCTTATGTTAGCCGAGGTGGTACGGAAAGGTCGCTATCCTGGGCTTGGACATCTTGAACATCTCTTGAAACTCACCAGCATACGAGTTCTCACAGTCCACCCCCAGGAAGACACCTGTACGAACATGTCGCTTTGCACAGCAAGCACCAAGGCGGTTGGTGTCTGGTTGGTGTTGACGTGAAAGGATGCTGTTATCCCATGTAACAGACTCAACAGGATTGTCTGCACGTGAAGCAGGCTGTGTTTAAAAGGCACACTCCATCTCGTGAAAATAGTTCAGCTTACCGTCTCAAATCTGACCAGGTTTTTTTTTTTACATGGGTTAAGACCCTCCTTTCACGTAGACACATACCAAAAAACAACTTCCTGACTGCTTAATGTTTTTTTTATTAAATTTTTAAAATGTTTTTTTAAAATTTTTTTATAGCTTTTTTTCAAAAGCCACTAGTGGTGTTTACGAACATAATTTATCACAACATTTCCACTGTGCATACAGGCTGTTGATTTTTGTTATGTAACCAAGTGGAGGGATGATCTTATCCCATGGAAAGTCCTGGCCAGATCACGAGAAGGAGTGTGCGGGAGCCCGGTAGCTCAGTTGTTAGAGCACTGGACTTGTGATCGGAAGGTCGCAGGTTCGAATTCGGGCCGGGACGGACACGGGTCAACTTTATGTGCAGACCCAGAGACGGAAGCCAGGTCCCACCCCCGTGTCACCACAATGGCACGTAAAAGATCTTGGTCATTCTGCCATAAGTGCAGATGGCTGATACCACCTAAATACGCATACACTTGTGTATCTCGTCAAAAGCCGTGAGGGCGTAAAACTCGAATCATATAACCCATATCTTGTCCAGTAGAGTTTCCTATAATCATGTGACAGCGCTCGGCAAGTCCGTTATAAGACGCAAAACACACTTTGAATTAAGAGGTACAGGATACCACAAAAAAATCTACGTCAGCGAATGAAAAATGTCCAGATTTTGAGCTATTTGGACTCGGTTCTATGTAACTGCTGAACAGTTTTGCGAAATTACAAAAAACATTCAAAAGCTTCCTTATTTCGGATGATTGTGATAAGGTGTACAGCTCGGGGTATTCTGACTATTCTTCACAAACCAGATTGCCTTGTTTCTGGGCATGTGTTTGTTTGTTTGTTTGTTTGTTTGCTTAACGCCCAGCCGACCACGAAGGGCCATATCAGGCCGGTGCTGCTTTGACATATAACGTGCGCCACACACAAGACAGAAGTCGCAGCACAGGCTTCATGTCTCACCCAGTCACATTATTCTGACACCGGACCAATCAGTCCTAGCACTAACCCCATCATGTGGAGCAGCCACTAGATTGCCAATTTTAAAGTATGGTTGGAACCCACGACCTCCCGATCACGGGGCGGACGCCTTACCACTAGGCCAACCGTGTTTCTGGGCGTTCAAAAGCACGAAATAGAAACATAAGCAAGATGGACTGAATCTGAATGTTACAGTTTGGCATGCATACCTTTTGTCAGATATGTTCATCATATCGGGTTTTCTTGTATACTGACACACATGTGCGATATAACCGTACATTGAATGTTCTAATTTGATGGATATAACTCAGTGCAGTGCATGAAAGTCAAACTAACTTTCTACATATTTCCTACAGAAATACTCACAGCAAATCATCGAACGCCAAGGGGCTACCAGTATTTCATTCGAGATCTTCTCGTGTTTTCCCCGTGGAGATTTACACAGTCAATATTATAACCGTTTCATATTTTACCCGAACGGCGCGGAATCCCCAAGGGAGAAAACTTCCGGTGGCGTACAAGCTAGCTGCGGTAAGGGAAAGAACTCTTGGCCTCGGTGATGTATCGCCTTTACAGCGCTCACCCACTCTTCGGAATGACATCACGTGTGGCGAGGGAAAAAACTTCCTGGATAGTTTAATGGACTCCCAGAGTTCTTCTTTTGCTAGTGAATCTGCAGCAAAAGTCTAAGAGAAAAAACACCCACAAAAAAAATACCCACAATTTTGTTAAACAAAGTTGGACTGAGAGATGAAGTTAAACGCTTAGCGTGTGACTTGAAAACTGCACCTGTTCAGCATAAATCTCATTGGTTTAGTGCGAATAAGTGTATGCAATGCAGGTCAATACAATTTATCAAAACTTTCTCATTTTATTTATTTACTATTCCCACCCCCCCCTTCCAAAAAATACAGCCACACACACACACACACACACACACACCACACACACACTCACACACACACACCCATCCACTACCCCCCACACACACACACACCACCACACAACACACACACAAAACCGTGTGTTATAACGTTACAAATATTCGCTAAAATGATAACAACGTTACTTTTCTAGATGTTCGTGATCTTTATTTAACATACCAGTCAAACATTAAACAGGAAGGACAATCCTATACCATAACGGAACACCGAAGATACTAAACTCTCTTCGTCGCCGTGCTATACAACTTATTTTACCAGATTTCAATATCCTAACTGATGACAAATTTAGTTACTTTATCTTTTACCACTTGCTTTTTACCCCCATTCCACACAACCGTTCTAGGTCCCGTTCCCGTACCGACCAAGGAACGGTGCGGGCACGGGAGGGATCGGGAGGGAACCGCAATGGAACGTAAATGATCGTTAACGGAACTGCTTTGAACGGTAGGGTCGGTAGGGACTGTTGAGTTTGGGCTGCATGTTCAAAATTTTAGCCGTTCCCCTCCCGATCAGAATGAACGGTTATGGAACCTTAACCCATCGGTAACGGAACGCTTGGATCGTTAAAGGAACTTAAAACAACAGTAACGCAACGGTAGCGCTCTCACTGACACTGAGTTGTCATACCCCCATTCCACACAACCGTTCTAGGTCCCGTTCCCGTACCGACCAAGGACGGCTGCCACTATGGTCAGACGCTGCTCAAAGATGCCAAAAACGGCCGTTTGCGCAGCGTTCTATTGTTGTGGCAGCCGTCCTTGGTCGGTACGAGAACAGGACCTAGAACGGTTGTGTGGAATTGGGGTATTACAGTTTGAACTGAGTAAGGCAGTATGGGTGTTTAAGATCTATCAAAACGAGGCACCTCCTTACTTACAGTCTCTGATTAAAAAGTCAACAGATAGGTATGGTTCTAATAAGGAACTGCCACCTTTACCACGCATTGACGTATTAAAGACTAGTTCAGCGTTTCCATGATCATAATTCATTAGTCTGGAATTCACTTCCACACAGTCTTAAAAGCCGTAGCACAACAGCAACTTTCAAACGCCAGTTCCTGGAAAAGTAGGGGCGACTACCCCCAACCAGGCGCGTCCACGGGTGGCGGATAGTGGGGTGGCCTTCAGATATGGAGGTTAGCTGCGAGATAAGCCAGGCTTGCCAGGACGAAAAAAGCAGTCGCGGACCAAATGGCGGTGCTTCCAGCAGGATGGGGCAGGGTAACAGGTGGCCCTGTTACACTCAACAAATACCCCAGGTGTCCAATTACGGGAGCACCATGCGATCAAGAGCCGCAATATAAGCTCTAGCCCTGGGGAAGGTCACCTCAGATAAACAAACCAGCCAGCTATGGCCAAATAGCCGGGTAGACTGCACCCGACAGCCCTGTAAAGCCACCAGTCTAGGAGAAGGACCACTCCGATATAAAAACAGCCAGGTAGACTGGACTCGACAGCCCTGTAAAGCCACCTGTCTAGGAGAAGGACCACTCCGATATAAAAACAGCCAGGTAGACTGGACTTGACAGCCCTGTAAAGCCACCTGTCTAGGAGAAGGACCACTCCGATATAAAAACACGCTGAAGTCGGATGAGCTGGGCCATGTATGGCGCATAACGGCAGCTTAACGCATCAACGCTCAAATGACAGACAACAAACGACAAACAGGCACCTTACTCACACACAAAGTAAGCCTTGAAAGGCCCGACTCTTTGGCCCCCCAAAGCACCTATGACCACGATTGAAGGCTTAAATGCACTTTATCCTTTCACCATTTTAACTATTCTTTCTGTATCTGTGACAATACGTTGAAAAACCACTTCTGGCATTTGATCAACTATAACTATAAGTGGTCGTTGTCTATGAATGTTGTATTTTTTTTTAATGCTTGTATGTTATATCCTACAAGGAAACTATGTAAAATGTTGAATTTTAATGTCTAACGTAAAGCGCCATGAGACTGCCATTTGGCGGTGAACAGCGCTATAAAAGAATGTTTTATTATTATTATTATTATTATTATTATTATTATTATTATTATTATTATTATTATTATTATTATTATTATTATTATTATTATTATTTAAGTTATTGAGACATCCCAGTGCACTAAGGGATTTATAGAGCAAATCGAGAAAATTCATTATTGAACGAAGCGCATAGCGCTGAGTTCAATAATTATTTTCGAGATTTGCTCTATAAATCCCTTAGTGCACTGGGATTGTTTCAATAACGATATTGTCGGTACCGCCAGAGAAAAAACAAGTCGCGTAAGGCGAAAATACAATATTTAGTCAAGTAGCTGTCGAACTCACAGAATGAAACTGAACGCAATGCCATTTTTCAGCAAGACCGTATACTCGTAGCATCGTCAGTCCACCGCTCATGGCAAAGGCAGTGAAATTGACAAGAAGAGCGGGGTAGTAGTTGCGCTAAGAAGGATAGCACGCTTTTCTGTACCTCTCTTTGTTTTAACTTTCTGAGCGTGTTTTTAATCCAAACATATGATATCTATATGTTTTTGGAATCAGGAACCGACAAGGAATAAGATGAAAGTGTTTTTAAATTGATTTCGACAATTTAATTTTGATAATAATATTTATATATTTAATTTTCAGAGCTTGTTTTTAATCCGAATATAACATATTTATATGTTTTTGGAATCAGCAAATGATGGAAAATAAGATAAACGTAAATTTGGATCGTTTTATTTTTTATTTTTTTTTACAATTTTCCGATTTTTAATGACCAAAGTCATTAATTAATTTTTAAGCCACCAAGCTGAAATGCAATACCGAAGTCCGGGCTTCGTCGAAGATTACTTGACCAAAATTTCAACCAATTTGGTTGAAAAATGAGGGCGTGACAGTGCCGCCTCAACTTTCACGAAAAGCCGGATATGACGTCATCAAAGACATTTATCCAAAAAATGAAAAAAACGTTCGGGGATTTCATACCCAGGAACTCTCATGTCAAATTTCATAAAGATCGGTCCAGTAGTTTAGTCTGAATCGCTCTACACACACACACACACAGACACACACACACGCACATACACCACGACCCTCGTTTCGATTCGACCTCGATGTTAAAATATTTAGTCAAAACTTGACTAAATATAAAAAGAAGATTCAAAACGCACATTTTGCAACGCGCATTTGGATAGGCGTAACTGTGTGGTCAGGTTTGTGTCACTGGATCTACTTTTGTCTGGGCTGTCTCAAGTGTGTCGTGCTTTCGTCAAACGCAAACTCTTGTTTTAATTTCTGTTGGTAAATTCCAGTGTATCGTTAAGCTAAAAAGTGATGATCTTTCATAGAGACCTCATTTAAACTCGGAGAAAGGACTGTGCTCTTAATTTGCGATTCGAAACCTTCATCGAGCTTCGACAGATTGACTGTGCAGAGTTTTGCCCCTTGCCAAGGTCGACGGAAAGCGGCACATTTTCAAAATAAATGTGGCATGTTTCTCGTGTGGTATCTTCACTCATCGGGGAGTCTGGTACTAAATATGAACGGTAAGAATGCTCTGAACCCTACACGTATTAAATCCCCTTCGTTTTTTCGTTCACATTTGCCCAACATGTTAATTTGCTGAGCGGGGTTTATGTCGTCTGCTAGGGCAATCAAACCACTGCAGTCTGCACTGAGTCTGCACGCACGAGGCAGGCTGGTAATAAGTCTTATATATGGTAAGAACGTTCTGAACCCTACACGTTTTCGATTACGATTGTTCTTGCCTTGAAATAATAATTCCGAAACCATTCATTTACTGAACTGATGCAGTCGTATTTCAGTGTAGTCAGTGCTACGTATGACAGAGTCGATCGAGTCAGTCTTCCAAACTGGTCTATTTTGTTTATTT
>NC_090254.1:10893802-10913802 GCF_037325665.1 Littorina saxatilis | reverse complement strand
AGTTATACAAATTTAAAAATTAAAAAAAGAGAGAGAGAGAGAGAGAGAGAGAGAGAGAGAGAGAGAGAGAGAGAGAGAGAGAGAGAGAGAGAGAGAGAGAGAGAGAGAGAGAGAGAGAGAGAATCAGAATCAGAATCAGAATGTTTTATTCGCGGAAACAATGGTTTTTAGCGAAAGGGTGTTGTGGGGTTGGGATGTCGACGTACAAAGCTTTCTGGATACCGAAACATGCACGATCGCGAACAGATTCTCGCTGCTGGAAGTCCGATAGCGAGTCAGTCTGTGCTCACAGGTGTTGGGAGGTGCACGTCCGTCACACGGGGGTCTTTGTTCGTTATTACCGCTCATCTCTAAACAGCTGTTAACAATGCAGGTCGAAGATCAGCCCTGGTACAGTCTCACGACTGCCGCCAAAACATTCAGGTCTCTGGTCGCCTGCCTTCTGTCTTCTGCGAAGTCGTCTTTGCTCAGAGGTTTCGACCTCTTCAGACAGCGCGTTGAAAAGTCTTCCAGTTCTGTAACCTCTGCTTTTTCCATTTTGATGTACCAATCAGTCACTTTCCTTTCTCTTATGTCGTATCTTAGCACGATGTCGTCCGATTCGCATAATTAAAATACAAGCACGTTCTGTTCAAAACGCTTGTCGAGCACCGCGTGGTGTATGGACTGGTTACGGCGGATGTCCCTCAGCCTTCTCTGCTTCTTCGTATTTGTCACTGCAACTACTTGTTCGTAGATATCATCTAGGAAAAAGCCAGCCTGTTCTGCACTGTTCTCAATAACACGAGAGAGAGAGAGAGAGAGAGAGAGAGAGAGAGAGAGAGAGAGAGAGAGAGAGAGAGAGAGAGAGAGAGAGAGAGAGAGAGAGAGAGAGAGAGAATGAGAGCGAAAGAGAGTGTGAGAGAGAAAGTGACAGAGAGATAGAGAGAGTGAGTAGGAGAGAGAATACGAAAGTTTAATACGAAAGTTTAATTGCTAGGCCATCGGCCCCTTGCAATGGGGAAGGAGGGGAAGGAAATCGGTGTACACATAGGGGTAGTTTCGAAAACATGAAACGTTTATAGATGCACCGATCATAGGGATGATTTACAGTTTCCATCCCTTTCCCGACACGGTAGTTTCCACGTCAGTGTTCGTATTGTCCGTTTGTTCTGTGTAAAGCAATTTACACCGTTCTCCAAAATGTCACGATGAGAACAAAAGTCCCGAGTCACACCCACAACATCGATACGATATCCGAATCGAATAGCTTTGCTGTCAACCGAGGTAGAATTTAGTCACATCCCGGAGTACAGACACTTCGTGTAGCGCAGTTCGGAGTTGATCGGCGAATTTACTCCTGTCGACGGGTGACCCATGGCGAAGCTTGTCGAGGTACTCCTTCTCTTCTCGTATCATGTGGCGAGCTGCTTGCTTGATCATCCAGTACGTGCCTGGACTTTTGTCGGTGCTGCAATCGGTGACCAACACGAAATCGTCAGTTTCACATAGCAGTGATTGTCTGTCATCTGTGTTGTCACGAACCACCCTTCGAAAAGCGTTGTTTCTGTGTACATGTTTCACTGCACGCACAGCTGATCGGTCCTTCAGTCCCGACACATACTCCTTTACGGCCGACAGACTGTAACCTAGGTCAGATGCCTTTTTCTCTGATGTATCCTGTGTTTCTGTGACTTCTCTGGTCCGAGACTGTGTTTTCAACAGCCAGGTATCCAAAACAGTGACAGACACACCACGTGACTCAGTGGCCCGTGGCGACAATAGCACAGCTTCAGCCTCACCCTGTTTATTGTTATTACGTTCAGAGGGCGTGTTGTCATCAGTGCGTGCAGCACGTGCAAAAATGTCACTGTCACAGAAATGCGTGTCACTTTCACATTCGAGCCGATGCTGTTGTTGATTTCTTTCAGATAGCGAAACAAGGGTAGGATTTATCAGTGAAGAAATGTCAGGACTTGCCTTTAATGTGTTGACACGGTTTTCTTCTTCTTTCTTTTTCTTTCGTTCTTCGGCTCGCAGCCTGTCGCGCTGAAGCTGGCTTGGCGGTTTTCGACGAAAATGTTGAGTCATGGCTGGCCGGTCCGAGTCAGAGGCTGACACAAGTCGCAGGGCGACTGTTATTTTCGTTCCTTCAGCGGATACTTTCCCGGAACAGACGGTGTTTTCTTTGAGCAGGGCTTCCAGGGTACCTTCCAGAGCTGTTGGGAGTCCATCAGCTGGCATTTTGAGAGAATATTAAGCGTTTCTCACAGTTAAATCGAGAGCTCTAAATTTTCCGTCCCGTTGCTCTAAGATCTCGCGAGATTAGGAGAGAGAGAGAGAGAGAGAGAGAGAGAGAGAGAGAGAGAGAGAGAGAGAGAGAGAGAGAGAAGCCAGCCAGCCAGCCAGCCAGCCAGCCAGCCAACCAACCAGCCAGCCAGACAGACAGACAGACAGACAGACACGATACAGATACAGAACTAGTCCGAGACTGACAGAAAGTGATTTTCTGTTCATTTTCACCGGTCTCCTTCGCCACTGTCTGCAACGTCTTCCGGGAGGCCATGATGGCATAATTGGTTAACATATACACAGTTAGTAGACGGGCACGCCAGTCGCCCTGCCCAACGATCCAATCAGCATGGCAGGTAATAATAAACTCTTCAATTATCCCCTTCCATTACCATTAAATCATGTCTATCCGCATTAACTCTTGCCCCCCTCCCCTCCCTCCCCTCCAACCCCATCTGTTAAACAAATCTACACATATTATTTCTTTCCTGCTATAATAAAGTGCCTTGACATGTAAACAGCGGGTAATATGTCTGTGATCAGTTTAAAGCAACGGTTCTGAGCAGTAGTAGAAGATGACCAACCCCAACCCCCACCGCCTCTTCGTCCCTTAAACTAATCTACACATACTACTTCTTTTCTGCTATAATAAACTGCCTTGACATGCAAAAAGCGGGTAATATGGCTGTGGCCAGTTTAAGGGAATGGTTCTGAGTAGTGGTAGAAAATGACCAACCCCCACCCCCCCACCCCCTCTTCTTCCCTTAAACAAATCTACACATACTACTTCTTTCCTGCTACAATAAACTGCCTTGACATGCAAACAGTATTAGTTATCGTTAGATTTGACTGCGATATCCAGATTTATCAGTGCAAATGTCGAGAAAGCTGAAATCATATCAGATCGAGGCGTGAACCGAGATTTGATATGATTCAGGCTTTCGAGACATTGGCACTAATCAATCTGGATATCGCAGTCAAATCTAACGATAACGATTTTATCGCATTCCATTTCGGAAGAAGAACCCATTAACCCCAGTCTAAGAAATCGGTCAAGCGCAAGGGAGGCTACTGCCATGTTGGAAATGTTGGATTGTCTGTTCCTGCTTTCGCAACTTTGCTGCTATAACTTTCTTTTTCAAATACTCTTTAACAACAAAGAAAAGAAAAATATTGTGTAAACAGATCACACAAAAAAGGTTCAGTGGAGGAACACGGAACAGCCTTTGCGGTTACTTGCAGTCTTTTAGACTTCAAAGGCTTTAATTTGGCAGTTCTAAACGATGGCAGGAACTGAAGTGCCCCGGACTGTATCAGTGAAGTCCTCTGGCTCATTTTCTGTGTAGAAGACAGCTTCCAGTTCTTAGTCGTTATCGACAGATTGCAGTGTTGATACTTTTGTCGAATCGCCAACTGCAGAGGACACAATATTCCAAGACAACTTTCAAAGATGGCATCTTCCGCTAGCCTTCGTGACTGTTTTGAAGCTGTTGAGGTTATTGTGTGGATTTTGCATGGCTACGACAAAGAGGGATGGGACAGTGATTCATGCTTCTTGCTCCAAAGTTCAGTTTGTTTACGGCTGTTCCAATCGCCTCCCTCGGTAAGATTAAAACATACCATTCTACTACTTCTCTGTTAAAGGTGGGTGGAAAAAGTGTTTATTTATTCATTACACAGCTTAAACTTGCTGATGCAATTACTTTCCTTTTATAAATTTGCGCTTTAAAATAATGGAAGACTTGTGTTTCCTTCAAGTGAGATTTATTTCTTCAAAATTACAATTGGAAAACTACTTCCTGCACGATATCAAATTCACTAGGAACTTCCTCTGCGATATCAATTGATATACAGTTCCTAATTGACCAATGACAACCGGTGTTTTTGTCTTGTGATCAGTAAAAATGCGATAAAGGGTAATATGTCTGTGATCAGTTTAAAGCAACGGTTCTGAGCAGTAGTAGAAGATGACCAACCTCCACCTCCACCCCCTCTTCTTCCCTTAAACAAATCTACACATACTACTTCTTTCCTGCTATAATAAACTGCCTTGACATGCAAAAACGGGTAATATGGCTGTGACCAGTTTAAGGGAATGGTTCTGAGTAATGGTAGAAGATGACTCACCCCCTCCCCCCCTCTCCAAGCCACCCCTCACCGTCCCTTAAACAAATCTATACATTTAACTTGTTTCCTGGACAGCTTTGACATGCAACAAGCGGGCAATATGGCTGTGATCAGTCTAAAGGGAATGGCTCTGAGCAGTGGTACAAGAGGACATACCCCCGTTCCCAGCCTTTTCCAAATCTACACATACTACTTCTTTTCTGCTATAACAGCCTTGACCCCGTCGCGATATAACCTTGAATGGTTGAAAACGACGTTAAACACCAAATAAAGAAAAGAAACAGCCTTGACATGCAAACCGTGAGTACCATACCAGTGATCAACTAAAAGGAATGGTTCTGAGCAATGGTAAAAGACGACCCTTCCCCCGCCACCTTTTAAACAAATCTAAATATATATATAGTTCTTCATTGCTGCCATAGCAGACCTGACATGAACAACGTGAGTACTATACCAGTGATCAGCTTCAAGGAATGGTTCTGAGCAATGGTAGAAGACGACCCTTCCCCCGCCACCTTTTAAACAAATCTAAATATATATATATATAGTTCTTCATTGCTGCCATAAGTGACCTGACATGAACAACGTGAGTACTATGGCAGTGATCAGCTTAAAGGAATGTCAGTGCAATATGCCCCATCCATTATAAATAATTTAAGTCTAAATTTAATTAACAAGTTATAACGATTGTTAATGTTAAATGCAATTGTGATGTATACTTATGTACTCTCCCTCCCTCTCTCTCTCTCTCTCTCTCTCTCTCTCTCTCTCTCTCTCTCTCTCTCTCTCTCTCTCTCTCTCTCTCTCTCATTTTGTACTAGTGTTAACGGATGTGTAGCTGATCAGAGCAACTTTATTCCCAAATGAAAGGTATAACTATGTCAATGTAATTTTGTAATTTTTGAGTTCTCCTTAGGTAATTCCTTAAATGCACATTGTGTAGCATTCCATACAATGTATTTCTGTATTTTATATGATTGAATTTATATTTTTAATGTGCGTCTGTCTTTATGTGTTGTATAAAGGACAGGTTGGAAGAATAGGCTTTGCCTAAAACCTTTATCCTTTTGTAATAAAGTTCTGAGTCTGAGTCTGAGTCTGAGTCTGAGTCTCTCTCTCTCTCTCTCTCTCTCTCTCTCTCTCTCTCTCTCTCTCTCTCTCTCTCTCTCTCTCTATCTATCTATCTATCTATCTTTCTCTGTACCTCTCTTTTAAGAAAATTGCAAAGAAAAGACTTACAAAAAGAGAAAGGCAATATGCAAACATGAAATTAGGAGAAAAAGAAATATACTTCCCTTGGGAAACCAAGATTGACATTGAAACATTATCTCATCAGCATGCAATGTTGTCATGTCAAATATATTCAAAATTATCGAACAGATCCTCAATAAGGAAAGAAAGGATGCTTGTCTTCTTAACGTCTGGGCGAAATACCTCACCAGAATTCTTCACAACAAAGACACAAGACAAATGGGAAAAAATGTCTTCGCAGAATTGCCTCGACACACACAAATATTCTTACTGCCATATATGGTGGTCCCTTGTGGGCAAAGCTATGCCATTGGAGACACGAGAACAGACGAATAAAGAAGCCGAGGGCTTTATCAATTAATGCTGTATCTCATAAATACTTCCTTCTTGTTTGCGCTTTGTCTGAGAGGGGCTTGTATTTCTTGTCGTGTTTGTCCCTCTCCGGGGCTTCTTGCTTTGTGTGTGAGTGATGAATAGATAGCGGAGTTTGGTTCTGTCTGGCTGGGTGGGTGATGATGATGAGGGCGGGGGAGGGGGGTGGAGGGGGAGTATCCCTTTAATGGTGTTATGATATACACGTGGTTTGATTTGTATTGAAAACGTGTCATCCTCGCTCTTTTTTTCCATCTGAGTAAAAATCAAAAAAAATATGAGAGTCGCTTGTTCATCCCAAAGCTTGTTATTCTCTTAAAGACTAGTTCTGCATAGCTCTCACTCACCCTTTCACACATATCGTATGCATTTATAGAGCGCTTACCTCCCTCTGTTTATCAAACCATCAGAGTGAAGTATCCCTCTGAATAAAAGCTTCCTGCTTATTCCACTGTCGCAACTTTTTTTTCTCCCTACAGAACCCTGTCTCTTCCGCCAGTCTTGGTCACAAAAGCCGAACTTTGATACCTCTGAACTAGAATAGAGATCTCTTCAGCCGTAAACGTTTTCCTTTCCGATGCAATCGACCTTTGACACACTTACGCAGACTCACTGGGATTCCAGACACTGAACATGATTCCACACACTGAACATGATTCCACACACTAAACATGATACCAGACACTGAACATGATTCCACACACTAAACATGATTCCACACACTGAACATGATTCCACACACTGAACATGATACCAGACACTGAACATGATTCCACACACTGAACATGATTCCAGACACTGAACATGATTCCACACACTGAACATGATTCCACACACTGAACATGATACCAGACACTGAACATGATTCCACACACTGAACATGATTCCAGACACTGAACATGATTCCACACACTGAACATGATTCCAGACACTGAACATGATTCCAGACACTGAACATGATTCCAGACACTGAACATGATACCAGACACTGAACATGATTCCACACACTGAACATGATTCCAGACACTGAACATGATTCCACACACTGAACATGATTCCACACACTGAACATGATTCCACACATTCCAGACACTGAACATGATACCACACACTGAACATGATTCCACACACTGAACATGATTCCACACACTGAACATGATGCCACACACTGAACATGATACCACACACTGAACATGGTTCCACACACTGAACATGATACCACACACTAAACATGATTCCACACACTGAACATGATTCCAGACACTGAACATGATTCCACACACTGAACATGATTCCACAGATTCCAGACACTGAACATGATACCACACACTGAACATGATACCACACACTGAACATGATTCCAGACACTGAACATGATTCCACACACTGAACATGATTCCAGACACTGAACATGATTCCACACACTGAACATGATTCCAGACACAGAACATGATTCCACACATTCCAGACACTGAACATGATACCACACACTGAACATGATACCACACACTGAACATGATTCCACACACTAAACATGATTCCAGACACTGAACATGATACCACACACTGAACATGATTCCACACACTAAACATGATACCACACACTGAACATGATTCCACACACTGAACATGATTCCACACACTGAACATGATTACACACACTGAACATGATTCCACACACTGAACATGATTCCACACACTGAACATGATTCCACACACTGAACATGATTCCACACACTGAACATGATTCCAGACACTAAACATGATTCCACACACTGAACATGATTCCACACACTGAACATGATTCCACACACTGAACATGATACCAGACACTGAACATGATTCCACACACTAAACATGATTCCACACACTGAACATGATTCCACACACTGAACATAATACCACACACTGAAAATGATTCCACACACTGAAAATGATTCCACACACTGAACATGATTCCACACACTGAACATGATACCAGACACTGAACATGATTCCATACACTAAACATGATTCCAGACACTGAACATGATACCACACACTGAACATGATACCACACACTGAACATGATTTCACACACTGAACATGATTCCACACACTGAAAATGATTCCACTCATTCATTAAGGTTCCTCACACGAAATTATAAACATCAACATATACCAAGACCCCACGCACACGCCCAAATATTAAACATTATCACCAACATCAAGTTTACTTACCAACAATACACGTACACATACACTAACCAACGTCCCCTACAAACATCACACACACGAACCGACCCACTAACCAACAACCCCTACACATTCAAAAACATCACACTGACACACGCAATAACATCACAAACACTAACAACATCCAAACATTCCTGAGTCCTTAATCAATCAATCAATATGAAGCTTAATCACACACACACACACACACGCTCGCACCCCCCACACACCCCCACACACCCCACCCCCCCACACACACACACACACACACATACATACACGCACGCAAACACACACACACACACACACACACACACACATACACACGCACACTAACCCCATACACACAAACAGACAACCCCATACACATCCCATACACATCCCATACACACCCAAAACACACCCCATACACATCCCACACACACCCCATACACACCCCATACACACCCCAAACACACCCCATACACATCCCATACACACCCCATACACACCCCATACACATCCCATACACATCCCATACACACCCCATACACATCCCATACACACCCCATACACACCCCATACACATCCCCATACACACCCCATACACACCCCATACACACACCCAACACACCCCATACACACCCCATACACATCCCCAACACACCCCATACACACCCCATACACATCCCCTACACACCCCATACACACCCCATACACACCCCATACACACCCCATACACATCCCATACACACCCCATACACATCCCATACACATCCCCAACACACCCCATGCACACCCCATACACACCCCATACACATCCCATACACACCCCATACACACCCCATACACACCCCATACACACCCCATACACATCCCCAAAACACCCCTTACACATCCCCAACACACCCCAACACACCCCATACACACCCCATACACATCCCCAACACACCCCATACACACCCCCAACACACCCCATACACACCCCATACACACCCCATACACATCCCCAAAACACCCCATACACATCCCCAACACACCCCATACACACCCCATACACACCCCCAACACACCCCATACACATCCCATACACACCCCATACACACCCCATACACATCCCATACACATCCCAAACACACCCCATACACATCCCATACACATCCCCAACACACCCCATGCACACCCCATACACATCCCATACACACCCCATGCACACCCCATACACACCCCATACACATCCCCAACACACCCCATACACACCCCATACACATCCCCAACACACCCCATGCACACCCCATACACACCCCATACACATCCCCAACACACCCCATACTCACCCCATACACACCCCATACACACCCCACACACACCCCATACACACCCCATACACATCCCCAACACACCCCATACACACCCCATACACACCCCATACACATCCCCAACACACCCCATACACACCCCCAACACACCCCATACACACCCCATACACACCCCATACACACCCCATACACATCCCCAACACACCCCATACACACCCCAAACACACCCCATACACACCCCATACACATCCCCAACACACCCCATACACACCCCATACACATCCCCAACACACCCCATACACACCCCATACACACCCCATACACATCCCCAACACACCCCATACACATCCCATACACACCCCATACGTACACATCCCCAACACACCCCATACACACCCCATACACATCCCCAACACACCCCATACACACCCCATACACATCCCCAACACACCCCATACACACCCCATACACATCCCATACACATCCCATACACACCCCATACACATCCCCAACACACCCCATACACACCCCATACACACCCCATACACATCCCATACACATCCCATGCACACCCCATACACATCCCATACACACCCCATACACATCCCCAACACACCCCATACACACCCCATACACATCCCCAACACACCACATACACACCCCATACACATCCCCAACACACCCCATACACACCCCATACACATCCCCAACACACCCCATACACACCGCATACACATCCCATACACATCCCCAACACACCCCATACACACCCCATACACACCCCAAACACACCCCATACACACCCCATACACACCCCATACACACCCCATACACATCCCCAACGCATCCCCAACACACCCCATACACACCCCATACACACCCCATACACATCCCATACACATCCCATGCACACCCCATACACATCCCATACACACCCCATACACATCCCCAACACACCCCATACACACCCCATACACATCCCCAACACACCCCATGCACACCCCATACACACCCCATACACATCCCCAACACACCCCATACTCACCCCATACACACCCCATACACACCCCACACACACCCCATACACACCCCATACACATCCCCAACACACCCCATACACACCCCATACACACCCCATACACATCCCCAACACACCCCATACACACCCCCAACACACCCCATACACACCCCATACACACCCCATACACACCCCATACACATCCCCAACACACCCCATACACACCCCAAACACACCCCATACACACCCCATACACATCCCCAACACACCCCATACACACCCCATACACATCCCCAACACACCCCATACACACCCCATACACACCCCATACACATCCCCAACACACCCCATACACATCCCATACACACCCCATACGTACACATCCCCAACACACCCCATACACACCCCATACACATCCCCAACACACCCCATACACACCCCATACACATCCCCAACACACCCCATACACACCCCATACACATCCCATACACATCCCATACACACCCCATACACATCCCCAACACACCCCATACACACCCCATACACACCCCATACACATCCCATACACATCCCATGCACACCCCATACACATCCCATACACACCCCATACACATCCCCAACACACCCCATACACACCCCATACACATCCCCAACACACCACATACACACCCCATACACATCCCCAACACACCCCATACACACCCCATACACATCCCCAACACACCCCATACACACCGCATACACATCCCATACACATCCCCAACACACCCCATACACACCCCATACACACCCCAAACACACCCCATACACACCCCATACACACCCCATACACACCCCATACACATCCCATACACACCCCATACACATCCCATACACACCCCACACACACCCCATACACACCCCATACACATCCCATACACACCCCATACACACCCCATACACATCCCATACACATCCCATACACACCCCATACACATCCCATACACACCCCATACACATCCCATACACACCCCATACACACCCCATACACACCCCATACACATCCCCAACACACCCCATACACCCCCCATACACATCCCCAACGCACCCCATACACACCTAATACACACCCCATACACATCCCCAACACACCCCATACACACCACATACACACCCCAAACACATCCCCAACACACCCCATACACACCCCATACACATCCCCAACACACCCCATACACATCCCATACACACCCCATACACACCCCATACACATCCCATACACACCCCATACACACCCCATACACATCCCCAACACACCCCATACACATCCCATACACATCCCATACACATCCCATACACACCCCATACACACCCCATACACATCCCCAACACACCCCATACACACCCCATACACACCCCATACACATCCCCAACACACCCCATACACACCCCATACACATCCCCAACACACCCCATACACACCCCATACACACCCCATACACACCCCATACACATCCCCAACACACCCCATACACACCCCATACCCACCCCATACACACCCCATACACATCCCCAACACCCCCATACACCCCCATACACACCCCATACACACCCCATACACATCCCATACACACCCCATACACCCCCATACACACCCCATACACACCCCATACATACCCCATACACACCCCATACACACCCCATACACACCCCATACACACCCCATACACATCCCATATACATCCCCAACACACTCACCAACAACAACATCCACACACACACCCACTCACCAAGATCCCATAGCTGGACTCCTCATAGACGACGGAGATGTAAGTCCACCCGAGTTTCTTGACCAGTGCCACCATGACCTCAGCTTGGTACACGTCTGACGGTATTGTCCTCAGGAAGTAAGGGAACCTCTCCCTGTTGCTCAGTGTGGGGCTGGTCGAGAAGAAGCTGATCTGTGAACAAAAGAAATACATAAATGTCATTAAAAATTAAAAATAAACAAAAAAGTTAGTAAAAGGTACAGTACTTCCCGTCTAAACTATACGTGCGAACAATATCCATTGTGGCCTTTAAGAAATAAATTCATACAAAAGCTCCACCTACGCACAGGAAGCGGTCAGGATGTTCATTGAAGTGAAGGGATGATTTGATCCCATGTCACAGCTCGGTCAGATCTAGATAATGAGTAGACACTTCTTTTGACGTGTTCACGTTAAAACATGGATTCAGCACAGAAAGGCGAGATTTTTTTTAATTGACGATAACGCGGGTTTTAAAGAGCCGACGTCCAAAAAATAATGTACAAACATACGGTTTTAATGTTATTAACCCTTTTGTCACGTATCCAGATCCATGTTTTCGTTCTGGAATAAAGAGTTGATATGGTGATGTCTTCAGAAAGTAGCAAGCAAGATAGATCTAGGCTATTATTCTGCCCACCGGTCATGCTCGTCTGTAACTGATTCGCAAATAATACAAGACCGCACATGTGGCTTAAAATTAAGGCAAATACAACATAATCTGCACACACATTGATTGAAGACATGTTGACAAGTCAAGAGGAACGACAACAACTACACAGCAGGAGCGGGAACAACAACAAAGAAACAAGATAAATACATTTATTAAAAACAAACAAACACAGGAGACACGTCATTCTTTGCAGGTAAGAACCTACTATACACACCATACGTTCGGCACAAAACAGTACAGCCAGCGCAACGGACTGAAATTAATGAACTTATCCCGGAAAAGAAACGATCCGAACTATAATAACGATAGATTCGTTTGAATTGTGTATTGTGTATGTGATTGTGTTTCCATTTATTTAAGGTTTATTTGTTTTTAATGTGTATTGTTGCTGTTATCAAGATTATTATTTTTAAGATTGATTTAAGGCGCTTATGTTGTGTATTGTTGCTGTTATTAAGATGATTATATTTAATATTGTTAGGCGCTTAGAACTATTTTAGGATTTGTGCCCTATAAATACCCTTATTATTATTATTATGATTATTATTATTAACCATTCAACTAAACGAACAAGGCGTGCATTGTTTCCCCAATACTACTAACACACCGTCGCGATATAACCTTGAATGGTTGAAAACGACGTTAAACACCAAATAAAGAAAGAAAGACTACTAACACACTATACTACGGCTAAGATATGTCCTACGGTATAACGTACGTTTGGCCAAAACAGACAGACAGGCCTACAGAAAACCATACGTACGGACAAGCAAACAGACACACAGACAGAGAAACACACACACATCACACCACAAATAAGAGTCGCTTGAAGATCAAAAGGAAGAAAGTTAGAAAAGCAAATGTTTTTATTTTGCAACAATGACTTCAGAAATCAAATCTTCAACGTCTGTAAACAGAAAACTGCGGTTGCTTTTTGTATGATGCTGATGTCGTTTTGCCTGCAGCAGAAGTCAAATCAAAAGAGAAACTCTTGACAAGACCGGTTTGGGAAGAAATGGAAAAAAAGCAGAAAACAGAAGTGTTCTGAGGTCGCGTTGACATATACAAAAAAAAAAAAAAAGAAAAAAAGAAAGAAAAAAGATTACAGACAGCAGCCAACAATTCCGTCAAGTTGAACAATAGACACAATTTCAGTTTGATTAATTCGACTCAGACAATCTTACGTCATTTTTCCCCGCCGCGCAACACCGTTTGCTTTTGCTTGTTTTGCCTTCTGTTCCCGAGCCGCCGTAAGGCTTTGCTGAAAAGCTCCCGGTTTGCCCTCCATTTGAATTTATTGGCCGTTTTTAGCGTGGGTCGAACGTCGCGAATCGCATTTGTTATTCCAATTTAGAACGAGCCTGCATAGGACAAAAACATCAATTTTCTGCCGTGCACCGGGGAAATGAAGCTGAGCTAAATCTGTTGTGTGGGGCGATGTGGTTTGTTTTACGCGTTTTGTTGCTTTGTTTTTACCCGGAATATTGAGATGGGAGATTGTATAATGGGATTGAATTCGAGACAGTGTGTTGAACTCTTAAGCTCAGACGTCATCGTTCCATAGATGGTAGTGAAAAATGCTGGCTCTCTTGGTTAAAAGACTTGTGTCTGTATTCTGAAGCGTTGAAGTTTAAGTTCTCAGTGCCGTCTCCTATTTCAGGATTCAAATAAATGGACGCGCTGATCGTGTGTGTGTGTGTGTGTGTGTGTGTGTGTGTGTGTGTGTGTGTGTGTGTGTGTGTGTGTGTGTGTGTGTGTGTGTGAGCGTCCATGCATGCATGCGTGCGAGGGTGTGTGTTTGTAAGTGTGTGTGTGTGTGTTTGTGGCACGCGCATTATGTTCTGAGACGCGTGTGTTTAAATGTATGCACGTATGATCGTGTTCACGTCAATTTGCCCGTGACCTTTCTCTTAAATCATTCTCGGTTTCTCTCTGTGACCCATTTTACAAGGGCAGGCGAACCCATCCTTCACTGTTCTAAACTAGTATTGATTAAGTTCTACCTACTCCATCCTACGTCTTAGACAATTGATCTCTAATTCTCCTAGGCTTTGTTTTAATCCGCAGCGAACTGTCGGTCGAATGATGTAGCTGGCCCACTAAATCCGTTAATGGCGCCTATCCCCAAATGGGTACCTATCCCCAAATGGTACATATCCGCAAACGGTACCCATCTGCAAATGTTGGAAATAAGTCCCAAACCGCCCAAGAGAAGAGATCGTGTCTTAAAAGTTTTGTTCGTGCATACAGTAAGAGGAGTTATATTCTGTACATGGTAGGATCACGGTACACCAGTAGTGTCAATGGGTTTAACTATTGTTACTGTTGTTTGCAGTCTTCTTCTATTTGTTCTAGTTCAAT
Source organism: Littorina saxatilis (assembly GCF_037325665.1). Taxonomy (NCBI): domain Eukaryota; kingdom Metazoa; phylum Mollusca; class Gastropoda; order Littorinimorpha; family Littorinidae; genus Littorina; species Littorina saxatilis. The sequence goes on along the minus strand of NC_090254.1, from coordinate 10,898,430 downwards.
TTTGTGGTTTATAATGCATCTATCGTGTTGTCTGCACCAACATCCAGACATTCGCACGTCAGTGCAGAAAGGCACAGTGTCATTTTTTTATGAGTGAAAAATGCCAGTTTGAATGCTGTTTTAGAAACATCATTTTTCAGTCACTACAAGAAAGACTTTGTGAGGGGTTAATGTTATTACCGTAAACTACCTTGTGAGCGCCACATGTCGTTCACACGCCCACCCCTTGCTTTGGGTCAACACAACGTTGTATAGGGTATAATACCTTGTTGACGGCCACCCCCCACATTTGTTTCAAAGGTGTCCAAAAACACAAAAAAACAGTTTCTAGTTGATTCTAAACCTTTTCACAAAATACAGGGATACAAGTCGAGTGGACAATGACAAAATGCTGTTGAGTTCATACCATTGCCACTGCAGCCTCTGGATAGCCATGCCAAAAATAGACGAAGATTTAAGAGACTCATCTAAGGTTTAAAGAGGTCGACCTTGGTGGAATTTAAAGAGGTCGACCTTGGTGTAATTTAAAGAGGTCGACCTTGGTGGAATTTAAAGAGGTCGACCTTGGTGGAATTTAAAGAGGTCGACCTTGGTGGAATTTAAAGAGCTCGAGTCAACGGACTATCTTTTAAATGCGCTGTGTTTCACACGTATCTTACTCCCCCCCCCACACCCACACCCGATTTTGCTAGATGACTTTGATCAGAACAAATTAACTCTAGATGACTTTGATCAGAACAAATTAACTGATTAGGCTACAATAACCATAATTATATCAATATGTGCAGGTTTATGATTTTTGAAACACGCACTGCCGCTCGTACCGCTGGATATACGATGCAGATCTTGATAGGAGTCATCATTTTCATTTGCGATATGAAACAAAGGGTTTGTTGTGGTTAGTTTCCATGTTTCATTCTGGCGATGCACTTGCGCACACACGAATGCGTCTCTGTCACAGAGAAAGAGAAATAGAGGTTATAGACAATGTTTGCACAGAAACAAATCCTACTATCATTCTACCGGCACGGTTGGCCTAGTGGTAAGGCGTCTGCCCCGTGATCGGGAGGTCGTGGGTTTGAACCCCGGCCGGGTCATACCTAAGACTTTAAAATTGGCAATCTAGTGGCTGCTCCGCCTGGCGTCTGGCATTATGGGGTTAGTGCTAGGACTGGTTGGTCCGGTGTCAGAATAATGTGACTGGGTGAGACATGAAGCCTGTGCTGCGACTTCTGTCTTGTGTGTGGCGCACGTTAAATGTCAAAGCAGCACCGCCCTGATATGGCCCTTCGTGGTCGGCTGGGCGTTAAGCAAACAAACAAACAAACAAATACTATCATTCTCTTACCAAAATGATCAAATATCCCTATTTTTATGAGGAACAGATTTTAGTAAACGACCACCCCCTACTTTTGAGCAAAATTGGGGCATAACGGGCTGGGCGCTTACAATGTAGTTTACGGTAATGTCCTCGTTTTCTTTTTGCACATAATACCATGCAGTGTATTAATCGTATTCGGAAGTGTGTGTGTGCAGCAATTAATGCTTTTTCGGCATGCAGAGAGCAGATTCTCTGGACACCTTATAAATTATAAAGCGATACAAACAAATCTTCTCACTTTCAAACTCTTCGAAACTTTCCCCCTTCTTTTTCATAAATTACTGGTAAGACGGTCAATAACCCCAAACACACACACACACACACACACACACACACACACACAACCGCACGCACGCACGCACGCACGCGCACGCACACACAGACAGACAGACACACACACAGACACCACCACCCTCGTCTTTTGAGTAAATGTAAAAGCAAACCTAACTTATATGTGTTTCCTGTAAGGCCTAAAAAAAAATAGGTGTGGTTACGGTAACACGACCTACCCTATTTTTAGGGGCCGATCCTATAACTTTTTATTACATTTGTCAAAAAAAAAAAAAAAAAAAAAAAAAAAAAAAAAACCAGTGCAAAAAACGCAATGAAAGCGAAAGCGCCCGTGTCGCACACTTATTTCCCTGTCAAGTAGGTTTAATTTGTACACATTAGAAAAAAAAGTTAAAAAAAATAAAAAGTGATTGCCTACCTACCTACCCTATTTTTTTTGGCTATGTTACCGTAACCACACCTTTTTTTTTTTTTTTGCCTAATAATGTTGCAGGCTGACATAGCTGTCACGAAGTTACGAAATTAATTGAGATAAAAGATCAGATGCTAAACAGAAAGTATACTGCACTTGCAAAGACTTCGACATTTTTCTCCTTTTTCCTCTTCTTCATTTACCTACGCCGCCAGATTTCGACCACTTTCGTTTTTTCTCATTTCCCCATAAGAAGTCCTGACCCTCCACCAGTAAATCTCACGTACTGGAAGCCACACGTGATTCATCTATCCAACTTTAATCTTCTGAAAATGTCAAGGCAACTGTAACAGAGCTTAAATCGTCTCCCGTAGGATCGCAAAACGCCACTGCATCTGCCTACCGCAACACGTAAATCTTCTGCACTGAAATGGAGCTACTGATTCTAGCAAGACGTTTAAACCTTGTGACGTTCAGAGAGATTGAGAGAGAGAGAAGGAGAGAGAGAGAGGGAGAGAGGGAGAGAGAGAGAGGGAGAGTGAGAGTGAGAGGGAGATAGAGAAAGAGAGAGAGAGAGAGAGAGAGAGAGAGAGAGAGAGAGAGAGAGAGAGAGAGAGAGAGAGAGAGAGAGAGAGAGGGAGAGAGACAAGACAAGACAAGACAAAATCTTTATTATCGAGGGTAATAGATAAGCAAGAATATTGCTTTTTTAATGATAATAATAATATGGGAGATTTATAGAGCGCTTTACGTTCTCTAAGCGCTTTACAATGAAAAAATATGAGAAAAAAACCCCATACATATACATACAAAGCAAAGCAAAAAAGCATGTGCAGCAGCATTCAGCACACAAGTGAACAACGAAACACTGCATCAATACAAGCTGCAAGCATACTAACACAGGCAAAACATTCAAACATTCAAACACCTGATCAAAAATGCACCATATTGAAATAAAATTAATCAAAATACTGTTTGAAGGAACAAAATGTTTGGCAGTGTCGGATAGAGTAAGGGAGAGAGTTCCACGCAACGGCAGCAGAGTGGGAGAAGGCTGAGAGAGAGAGAGAGAGAGAGAGAGAGAGAGAGAGAGAGAGAGAGAGAGAGAGAGAGAGAGAGAGAGAGAGAGAGAGAGAGAGAGAGAGAGAGACAATGACAATGACAATGACAATGACAATGACAATTCTTTATTTTACGAGGGTAACAGAATAAGCATTGGTATACTTTTTTGCATCTGGCCCTCGCCCTAAAGAGGGACTAAATCTACTATAATAACTACTACTACATACTTACATAATTAGTAAAACAGTATAAGTTTATGTACATAAGTGCATTATATGAAACATTGTAGTTTATAAATGTTCATGACAAGGTGCAATGTAAAAATTTGCAAGTCAATTAGAGTCAGAATACTATATGCAATAGTACATCAACTCTGTAAGACAATGGATATTATGCAGAACATCATAATTTCGTGAACAAAACAATAAATCAAAAGTGAGTGACTGTGTCCCAAAGGACATAACAATCAAGAATATACTATTTTCATTAAATGGGATATATATTTGTTTTTGAAAGAATTTGTGCTTGTGAGAGAGAGAGAGAGAGAGAGAGAGAGAGAGAGAGAGAGAGAGAGAGAAAGAAAGAGAGCGAGAGAGAGAAAGAGAGTGTGAGAGAGAGAGAGAGAGAGAGAGAGAGAGAGAGAGAGAGTGAGAGAGACCTCCTCAAATAAGCATATTCACAAGAAGAAGGGACAAAAAACCTATGCAAAAGTTAAACCAAACACCCGATCTTCCCCAAAGGCGATTGTAGCCGCACGATACTGTTTTACAAACGTGAATATAGGAGAGTTTGCTAAATGAGGGAACAACTGGTCTGCATTCACTTTCTGTCATTGGCTTATCACTGGAGACCATAGTGTGATTCAACACGAGTACTCATATCATCGATGCTATCTAAAACGGTGCACTTTTTGGACGAAACCGCGTTTAACTACAAAGGCGTAGTAGAGCAGAACTTTTTTTAGTTTGGGCTGAAGCACCTGCCTGCGTCTATCAGCCATCGGCAAGCCTACACGAGAATTTGGAGTTCTTTTTTATGAGAAGGGAATTAACACACTCGTGGGTCAGAGGCAGGGGCGGATCCAGGGGGTGTTTTCGGGGTTTCCGGACCCCCCCTAGCCTAAAAAGAAAAAAATTAAAAAAGAGAAGGAAAACAAGAAAAAAAAAAGAAAAAAAAAGAAAAACTTATGGCTCAGATTGCATCAGATTGCTCCATTTTCCTTGATTTTTATCAAAAATTTGGCATGCCCCCGGACCCCCCTAGGAGCCGGCCTTTCTTTTCTAAGTGGCGATTTCAGAAAGTAGTTGGGTAATTTGTTGGCTCAGGTTACACCAGATTGGTCAATTGTCCGTGTTTTGATGCAAATTTGTCTTCTTAAATTCACTTTTTGGAAGGTGTATTAGGGGAAGTTTCTTGTTGGAAGGTGTATTAGGGGAAGTTTCTTCGCTCAGATTGCACCAGTTTGCTCCATTTTCCTTGTTT
>NC_090254.1:10886302-10891302 GCF_037325665.1 Littorina saxatilis | reverse complement strand
AGGCTTCAGTGTTCTACAGGTTCGTGGAGCCTATTAAGGACTTGGTTTGAAGACGTCGGAAATTTACCAGTGCTTCCGTAAAAGTGAGTACATACAATTATATTCATCTGCGTTTTAATGAGCGTATACTATCACCTTGAATGCAAACAATGCGTATTTTAATTAAACAAAAAAATCAAATTAAAATGCAGATATTTTTGGTGGGGACGGGAGGAGGTTGGCTGGGAAGTGAAAAAAAATGAAAAAGGAAGAAAAAAAAAAAGAAGAGGGAGGGAGGATTAAATTGAGCACATTTTCAATATTTTCCGCATGGAGAGCGGCAATAAAATCTAAATGCCTTTTGCGGATGAAATCGATGGGCGAATACAATGTGTGTGATGAACGAGGGCAGGACCTGCAGAGAGTGCGTGATGCGCCGCGCTGTGCATAAATCCCTAACTTCATCACATGCTTCTGCAGCTTTGACTAGCTCGCTAGCTTCTGTTAGCTTCTTACGTATGAGGTGTGGTTTAAAACGATGAGAGACATTTTCTAGTTTTTTTTTCTGTATCTCTCTTCCGAGCACTGAAGAAGATTATAATGTGAGGGATATGGATACATTGATGCATCAACAAAACTGTTGGTGTTGATATTTTGCAACAACCTGCGTTCCCCTAACTAAAGCATTCATTCCTGTGTCCTTTAATTCACACTTACAATGTCATTTAAGGCACTTGGCCATCTAGCACACTTTACGGACCTAAGAATTCTTTTACAGGCGTCACGTGACCTTCGCTCAGAGAAAAATACCCCCAGAATCGATCTGACAAAAACGTAAGGTACCAATGAAAACATCGACGAAAATTCAGAGTAGGCACAAGTCGGCGTCTTTAACATGTACCAAGAGAAAGTTAAAACAATTCACTGTATCCGGAACAGGTCTTTTTACATTTAGTCAAGTTTTGACTAAATGTTTTAACGTAGAGGGGGGAATCGAAACGAGGGTTGTGGTGTATGTGTGTGTGTGTGTGTGTGTGTGTGTGTGTGTGTGTGTGTGTGTGTGTGTGTGTGTGTGTGTGTGTGTGTGTGTGTGTGTGTGTGTGTGTGTGTCTGTGTGTGTGTGTGTAGAGCGATTCAGACCAAACTACTGGACCGATCTTTATGAAATTTGACATGAGAGCTCCTGGGAATGATATCCCCGGAAGTTTTTTTTTTTTCGATAAATACCTTTGATTACGTCATATCCGGCTTTTTCTAAAAGTTGAGGCGGCACTGTCACACCCTCATTTTTCAATCAAATATATTGAAATTTTGGCCCAGCAATCTTCGACGAAGGCCGGACTTCGGAATTGCATTTCAGCATGGAGGCTTAAAAATTAATTAATGACTTTGGTCATTAAAAATCTTCTTCTTCTTCTTCTTGTCGATCATTAAAAATCTGAAAATTGTAACATTTTTTAAAACGATCCAAATTTACGTTTATTTTATTCTTCATCATTTTCTGATTCCAAAAACATATAAATATGTTATATTCGGATTAAAAACAAGCTCTGAAAATTAAAAATATAAAAACTATTATTAAAATAAAATTTCCGAAATCGATTTAAAAACAATTTCATCTTATTCCTTGTGGGTTCCTGATTCCAAAAACATATGTTTGGATTAAACCACGCTCAGAAAGTTAAAAAGAATAGAGATAAAGAAAAGCGTGCTATCCTTCTCAGCGCAACTACTACCCCGCTCTTCTTGTCAATTTCACTGCCTGTGCATCGAGCGGTGGACTGACGATGCTACGAGTATACGCTCTTGCTGTAAAAATGCAGTGAGTTCAGTTTCATTCTGTTAGTTCGACAGCTTGACTAAATGCTGTAATTTCGCCTTACGCGACTTGTTTGTTAGCTATCTTGAGTAGTTCTTGTGTTATGCCAGTCCTACTGATGCAGGTGTCCATGGCATGTTCATCAAAATGTGATTTATCGAAAAATACAAGCCTCTCAACAACAGCGCTGGACAACAGATAGGAAAACCCCACCCGTACCAAGGAACCTCAATGATATGGCCTGGCTGTGGCAGTTGAAAGGCTAATACGCCCATTCAACACAACCGTTCTAGGTCCCGTTCCCGTACCGACCAAGGACGGCTGCCACAACAATGGAACGCTGCGCAAACGGCCGTTTTTGGCATCTTTGAGCAGCGTCTGACCATAGTGGCAGCCGTCCTTCGGGACGGCTGGGAACTGAAGCTAGAACGGACGTGTGGAATGTGGGTATGACAACTCAGTGTGTGGGAGCGCTACCGTTGCGTTACCGTTGTTTTAAGTTCCTTTAACGATCCACGCGTTCCGTTACCGATGGGTTAAGGTTCCATTACCGTTCATTCTGATCGGGAGGGGAACGGCTAATATTTTGAACATGCAGCCCAAACTCAACCGTCCCTACTGACCCTACCGTTCAAAGCAGTTCCGTTAACGATCATTTACGTTACATTGCGGTTCCCTCCCGATCCCTCCCGTGTCCGCACCGTTCCTCGGTCGGTACGGGAACGGGACCTAGAACGGTTGTGTGGAATGGGGGTATAAGCGGGGTATACGTGTTGCGGAAATACTCTCGCTCAGTCCTCATAACTGTTCATGAGGTGTTCGTGTCTCGACATACATTCTGAGAGTTGTAATATATGCTACTGTGCAATGATGGAGATGAAGAGATTCATATTATATAAATATATATATATATATACATTTGTATTATTATATTATTGAGTGCCTTATATTAGTATATTATATACATAAACCTGCATGTTGCGACATTGGAAATGTCCAGAAAAATTGGTCGTAAAATGGAGGGGTCTTTTTAAGGGGGGAATCGCACTTTTTGGACACCCTGTCCCAAACCCCACAACCCCACCAAATCATACCACATGTCCCGGTGTAACACGAAATTTTTACTCCACGAACAATTTACTCCGGAGTAAATATTTCGTACGAAATTCTTACTCCGAGTACACTTTTTGTACGAGAAAAGAACTCCCCAAGGCAAGAAAAAATTACTCCCTCCACGAAATTTTTACTCCCCATTTTTTTTACTTCCACAAAAAATCTCGTACGCAAAAATGGGATGCGGGCGAAGGGAAAATGTCAAAAAGTGATCTCGCGCACACGAATGTCGCGCTACCATCCTTCCACCACCAAGACTAACAGGGGACAAGGGAGTAAACATTTCGTACACCTGGCATGGGAAGTTAAATTGCTCGTTTTGGAGTGAAGTAATTTATTCGTTATTTATTCGTCAGGGGAGTAACATTTTTGTACGAAATGTTTACTCGGAACTCACCTGTCTTGGGGAGTAATTTTCTCGTGCAATGGGGGAGTGCTTTTTTCGTAAAGGGAGTAACTTTTTCGTACGAAATGTTTACTCCGGAGTAAAAATCTCGTGGGAGTAATTTTCTCGTGTTACACCGGTAATGTTTTTGTTATTCTTCTTCTTCGTCGTTCGTTCTGTCATGTGAGCGTAGATGCGTTGTGCTGCCGTTACGCGCCTGACAAGTCAGGCCCAGCACATCCGACTTCAGCTTGTTTTTATATCAGAGTGTTTGCTCTCCTAGATTGATTGCTTTACTGGGCTGCCGAGTTCAATCTACCCGTTGTGTTTTTGTTATTAAAAGTTGTATTAGTATATGCTACAGCTTCAATTTGCTTCCACATTCACATACATTAGGAGATAAAAAAACAACACCATTGTGTACGCAAAAAGTAACGACATTATGATTCTGTTGTATCAGTCAGGCCATTCGTTTTTTTCTCTCTCTTAATTGTAACATCAGCATTTCTCAAATAAGATAGAAAAAGAGCTTGACACAATTTCAAAGTGAAACACAGCAAAACTAGGTCAATCTACTTCAGCAGAAAATGTTGGGCTGTATATCAATTAAGTCTTCAAGAGAAGAAACGTGAAAGGTGCGAAATGCGACAAAAAACACAGTAGTCCGAAGTTAACTTAACAAAAGTGCAAACTGATTTCATTGAACTGTGCTACTGAAGCAAAACCAAGAAGATATGTCATCCCCTTCTACACCTCAGTCATGGTTAAACTTGTCACTGTGACACATTTCAGGGGAAAGGCTCAAAGCAGACTAGTCAAAGATTTTCCCCACTAATCAATCAATCAATATCAGGCTCATATCGCGCGTATTCCGTGGGTACAGTTCTAAGCGCAGGGATTTATTATTTTATTTTTTTATTTTTATTTTATGCAATTTATATCGCGCACATATTCAAGGCGCAGGAATCTATTTATGCCGTGCGAGATGGAATTTGTTTTACAAAATACATCACGCATTCACATCGGCCAGCAGATCGCAGCCATTTCGGCGCATATCCTACTTTTCACGGCCTATTATTCCAAGTCACACGGGTATTTTTGGTGGACATTTTTATCTATGCCTATACAATTTTGCCAGGAAAGACCATTTTGTCAATCGTGGGATCTTTAACGTGCACACCCCAATGTAGTTCGAAAGACAAGCACTTGAACCCACCACCTAGGTTAGGAAAGGGGTGAGAAAATTGCTAACGCCCTGACCCAGGGTCGAACTCGCAACCTCTCGCTTCCGAGCGCAAGTGCGTTTCCACTCGGCCACCCAGTCCTCATACGGGCATCGGAACTGAAAGAAAAATAATCCGATGCGGGCTTAACGTGACGCTGATGAATTTGAATGCGTCATAATGCTCCCACAATGACGCCAATTCGCGGCAATTTTCGCACCACCCAACACACAGGCGTGCTTGCAGCCAATTTTGCTGCCAAACAGGGCCAGCGAATCTTGTCGGCTTCATCGGAGCAAACAAGGCCACAAAAGCGAGCCAATTTTCTCACCCAACCCACTCGCTCGCATCCGCCGGCAAACCAAAATTAATGCGCTCAAGGCTTCGACAACCACGACCCACAACTGGCGCTAAGAAGAGAAATAGTTGGGAGTAACGTCCCCTGGGACACGTCCTGAGCAAAATGGTGGCAGTGATTGGG
>NC_090254.1:10866302-10881302 GCF_037325665.1 Littorina saxatilis | reverse complement strand
GTATGTGTGTCTGTGCGTGTGTGTGTGTGTGTGTGTGTGTGTGTGTGTGTGTGTAGAGCGATTCAGACTAAACTACTGGACCGATCTTTATGAAATTTGGCATGAGAGTTCCTGGGTATGAAATCCCCGAACGTTTTTTTCATTTTTTTGATAAATGTCTTTGATGACGTCATATCCGGCTTTTCGTGAAAGTTGAGGCGGCACTGTCACGCCCTCATTTTTCAACCAAATTGGTTCAAATTTTGGTCAAGTAATCTTCGACGAAACCCGGACTTCGGTATTGCATTTCAGCTTGGTGGCTTAAAAATTAATTAATGACTTTGGTCATTAAAAATCTGAAAATTGTAAAAAAAAATAAAAATTTATAAAACGATCCAAATTTACGTTTATCTTATTCTCCATCATTTGCTGATTCCAAAAACATATAAATATGTTATATTCGGATTAAAAACAAGCTCTGAAAATTAAATATATAAAAATTATTATCAAAATTAAATTGTCGAAATCAATTTAAAAACACTTTCATCTTATTCCTTGTCGGTTCCTGATTCCAAAAACATATAGATATGATATGTTTGGATTAAAAACACGCTCAGAAAGTTAAAACAAAGAGAGGTACAGAAACGCGTGCTATCCTTCTTAGCGCAACTACTACCCCGCTCTTCTTGTCAATTTCACTGCCTTTGCTATGAGCGGTGGACTGACGATACTACGAGTATACGGTCTTGCTGAAAAATGGCATTGCGTTCAGTTTCATTCTGTGAGTTCGACAGCTACTTGACTAAATATTGTATTTTCGCCTTACGCGACTTGTTTTTACTTCCAGTAAAAATCTCGTAGGCAAAAATGGGATGCGGGCGAATGGATAATGCCAATAAGTGATCTCGCGCACACGAATGTCGCGCTACCCTCCTTCCACGCCTTCCACCACCAGGACTAACAGGGGACAAGAGAGTAAAAAGTTCGTACACCTGGCATGGGCCAGTTAAATTGCTCGTCTTGGGGTGAAGTAATTTATTCGTTATTTATTCGTCAGGGGAGTAACATTTTTGTACAAAATGTTTACTTGGAACTCACCTGTCTTGGGGAGTAATTTTCTCGTGCAATGGGGGAGTGCTTTTTTCGTAAAGGGAGTAAGTTTTTCGTACGAAATGTTTACTCCGGAGTAAAAATCTCGTGGGAGTAATTTTCTCGTGTTACACCGGGGATGGCTAAGGCAGCGAGGGAGAGGAGAGTGCACCGCCCTCATAAAGCTGGGCCGAGATCTCTGACATCTCGCTCCCCTGCGACCAAACTTGGTTATGGGACTACCTTTACCTGTTTACCAGCATTTCCTAGGGGATTTAATAATAACTTTAGAAACAATCATTTTGTACGTTTCAAATTTGGAACATCAGACATCATCGAGCAGGATTTTCATTTGATCTTGATTGAACATCTATATCTATATACGACTTGTGTGTGTGTGTGTGTGTGCATCTGTGTATCTGTGTGTTCTGTGTGTGTGTGTGCGTGTGTGTGTGTGTGTGTGTGTGTGTGTGTGTGTGTGTGAGTGTGTTCGCGATGCACGGCCAAAGTTCTCGATGGATCTGCTTCAAATTTGGTGGGCATATTCAGGTACACCCGGGACACAATCTGGTCGATAAAAATTTTCAACACGTGCTCTCAGCGCGCAGCGCTGAACCGATTTTGGTTTTTCTGTTCATCCATTCCCAGTAACTCTTCCTTATCTTCTCCAGTGTTTTGCGTTTATCTCCCTTCCTTCGTGTGGCGTCAATCCATATTCCCGTTACTATTTTTAGAAGGTCACTGTCCACAACGCTCAATCCATATTTCCGTTACTATTTTTAGAAGGTCACTGTCCACAACGCTCCCTATCTTCTCCAGTGTTTTGCGCGTTTATCTCCCTTTCTTCGTGTGGCGTCAATCGCGTACGGTGCGCCACTCACCCGGCGAAGCCGGCGTAATCATCTAGTGTACTAATATGTGTGTTGTGTTATTTGCACATTATCAGATAAAAGCCGTTTCTGGTCTTTGTAGGTATTGAAGTTTAAAGAGGACAGTATTGATATTATCTTGTGAGTCTACCGTCAGCAGATTTGATTTATTTTTGTTGCAGTTGATGTCTCCGATAATATTTTCCAGCCAATTTTGATAAAGCCGTTAATGGAAAAAAAACCTAACTGTCTTGGATTAAGTGAATTTACCCTCGAGTTGCTACCTGTAGACCACGTTTTGTAACGTTGGAGGCATAACTTATACGATGTTTTGTCGCATATTGTCCATAAATAAATCCCTGCGCCTTGAATATGTGCGCGATATAAATTGCATAAAGAAATAAAAAAATAAAAAAATAAATCCCTGCGCTTAGAACTGTACCCACGGAATACGCGCGATATAAGCCTCACATTGATTGATTGATTGATTGATTTAAAATAAAATGACAATGTTACCTTTACGTCCTTTGGATCATTTGTACGTTTGTGTCAGAATGCCAGAATTTGTAAAAAAAAAAAATAAAAAAAAAAGAAACAACAGGTGGGTTTTACGTGACCTGCCACAAGATCAGAGAAAAACCGCGCGGAAATGCAACCAGTTATTTTCCTGGTACCAGGATAATCCCTCCTGGAAATAGACCTTCAGGAAATGCACCAATTCTGGCTCACATTTGACCCCTTGTGTTGCTTAATGGCTTGACAGCAGTTAGACAAAGAGCAGGTTACAACAGACATGTGTCAACGTTGTCTGAAGGCGACCTCATTATAAGGCTCTGACCTTTTGCGTTGTTGAGAAGGAAGGACTGTAAAACAAAAAACACCAAATTAAACTTTTCCTCCAGCAGAAAGCTAACTCCCTGCGGACCTGGATACACACACAAACACACAGACGCAGACACACATTCACACAAACGGACAGACAGACAGACACGTAGACACAGAATGACATAAAATGACACAGACATTCAGGCAGTCAGACAGACAGACAGTGAGATAGGCACGCAAGGCACGCACGCAGGCACGCAGACACGCAGACACGCAGACACACACACACACACACACACACACACACACACACACACACACACACACACACACACACACACACACACACGATGGGAAAATGCTGGAAGGACTCATCTTCGTTGCAACCTTTACCAGTATGCTTGTGTGCATGCGTACTCGTGCGTGCCTTCTTAAGTCAGTCTATCTGAACGAGTGTCTGTGCCTGTATGTGTTTATGACAAACAACTGTCGCGGTCGGACGCAATGAGGACCCCGATCTCTACGCTACTTGAACTTGGAAGAGAACCCAGCAAATCGAGATGTGATTTTTTCCGTTCACATTTTCCACTTGACTTTCCTCGCACACCCACACACTGTTGTTATCTCAAACATCCGAACTCTTCCACTCAGCCTCCTTCTCCCCCCCCCAATGCGGTCTGAAGGCGTCACGTGACCTTTTCTCTTCGCGGACGAAATGCAACAATATTGTTTTTTTGTGGTTTTTTTTGCTGTGAGACGCTATTTGGGCTGCATGGACGGGGGGTAGAGCTGAAAGGTCATGTTGCGGGTGCATGATTGATAGTTTTATTTTTATTTTTTAAAATGTTGTATTAATGATTTTGCTGTGGCTATGATGTCATTGGTGTTGATTTAAAGGTTGTTGTTTTTATCGGCAAAAGACGTGGACACCCGCCAACACACATTACAGATTTAAAGCGAGACAGACGGGACGATGGTCAGACAGACAGACAGACAGACGGACAGACGGACGGACGGACGGACGGACGGACGGACAGACGGACAGACAGACGCGCGGTCCGACAGACAAAAGAAAGTGGGACAGACAGGAGAACAGATAGACAAGATAGATACATTTTGTTTTTTGTTTAGTCTGTGTGCTTGAGTGTTGTTGTTGTTTTTCTGTTCATATATTTGTCTGTATCTTTAAGGAAAACGTGAATTTGATGTTTGTATGTTTTGAAAGTGATGAGCATCCACCTCACACAACCATCAGCATACCGCCCTGATATGGCCCTTCGTGGTCGGCTGGGCGTTAAGCAAACAAACAAACAAACCATCAGCATACCGCCCTGATATGGCCCTTCGTGGTCGGCTGGGCGTTAAGCAAACAAACAAACAAACCATCAGCATACCGCCCTGATATGGCCCTTCGTGGTCGGCTGGGCGTTAAGCAAACAAACAAACCATCAGCATACCGCCCTGATATGGCCCTTCGTGGTCGGCTGGGCGTTAAGCAAACAAACAAACCATCAGCATACCGCCCTGATATGGCCCTTCGTGGTCGGCTGGGCGTTAAGCAAACAAACAAACCATCAGCATACCGCCCTGATATGGCCCTTCGTGGTCGGCTGGGCGTTAAGCAAACAAACAAACCATCAGCATACCGCCCTGATATGGCCCTTCGTGGTCGGCTGGGCGTTAAGCAAACAAACAAACCATCAGCATACCGCCCTGATATGGCCCTTCGTGGTCGGCTGGGTGTTAAGCAAACAAACAAACAAACAAACAAACCATCAGCATAAGAACACATGCTATTTCAACACAGTCCTTCAAACAATGTAAAACAATATATATTGATGTAAATCACTAGAAGAACATACATAGGTTCTCCTTTGAAATATTATTCGTTGGAAGGAAGGAAGAAAAAAAAAAGAGAAAAAAAACCCAAGAAAGATAGCCAGGCAGGCAGACAGAAATGTGGATGCACAAACACAATCCACCATTTCTCCAGATCCCATACATCCATCTAAACCTCCCTCCAGCTCCCCGCTCCCTCCACCAATTTCCCCATCCCCAACGCATATGAATTAACAACCACATGAAAACGGAAGCAACAAATCTTGTCAAAGAAGCATCAGCAAGAGTTTTCCTGCAAGACGTGATTAATTAGCTTTCTCTTGTATGTGAATATACATCCAAGTTAAGTGTTTTTGCTTACTGTTTATCCCGAGGACGGTTTTGCAATGAATATGTTCTTTATTCTTTACCGTAAAACAAGTCAGCCGTATCAAGAATAGGTGGAGCATGAAACCGGGGCGGGGGGGGTGGGGGGGGGCGGGGGATTTATTACAAACAATATAGTGGTTAATTACGGTTCGCTAATTTACGCTGATTAACATCCACACAATGTTCCTCATGTTAAGACTTATATGTTAGCCCTGAAATTGACTTGGATAAAAAAAAAGTTGAGGTTTACGGTCCACAAATGGAAAGGTATAACAACTGTTTTATATCCTGATGTGGACAACATTGATGTGTGTGGTCCTTGTGTTTATAGCGGTAAACACCATTGTCATCATTTTCACGAGTTTTCATTCACAAACACCTGGTAAATAAATCTCATGTTCCCCATGCAATAACTCGAGGTGGTGAATGGGTTTGAGCTTTCATGTGAAACGTGGATTGTCAAAGTAAAAGCCAATCAGGCTGATTGTTTGATGTGTGGAACCATCGTGGCTTTGGATTTGTGTTTCCGAGGACAACGATTGTAAGCATTCACTCTCAAAGACCCAATCAATGTTGATAATTACCGCGGCGACTCATGGTCAATTTGCAACTTATCTCTGTAATCGCAAAATCCACAACGAAAAGTCATAAACACTTAAAAGAAATGAAATTTGCTCAACACTTACTAGTCAAAACTTGACTAAATGTAAAAAGGAGACGAAGAGCTTGTTTACATAATTTAGAAATGTATTGAATATGGGCTGTATGCTTTATTGTGTTTGCCCGTTGTTTTCGTTTTTTCCTTATTTTATTTTTATTTTTTTATGCTTTATTTTTATTCATTTATTTTATTTTTTGTTGTTGTTGAAGAAGCATACTTTTGTATGGTTGATGTTGTTTGATGTTGCTGTCTGATGTTAATGTCGTGTGGTAAAAGAATTAAAAATGTGTAAAAAAAATCAAAAAAATCATCTCCTGTAATATTTATGTGTGTGTGTGTGTTTGTGTGTGTGTGTGTGTGTATGTGTGTGTGTGTGTGTTTGTGTGTTTGTGTGTGTGTGTGCGTGTGTACGTGTGTGTGTGTGTATGTGTAAGTATATATATATATGTGTGTGTGTGTGTGCACGTGTAGGTGTGTGTATGTGTGTGTATGTGTGTGTATGTGTGTGTGTGTGTTTGTGTGTGTGTGCGTGTGTACGTGTGTGTGTATGTGTAAGTATATATATATGTGTGTGTGTGTGTGTGTGTGTGTGCACGTGTATGTGTGTGTATGTGTGTGTGTGTGTGTTTGTTGGTGTGTATGTGTTTGGGTATATGTGTTTTTGTGTGCGTGCATGTGTATGGTCTTCCATTTACCATTGTCAAGTCGTTGCGTTTTAGTAAAAAGAAATGAGAACAAAACAAATCCCAACAACAAAGAAACAAAGAGAAAAGCGTCCCCACCAAACCAGTTTCTACTTCTTAAATGCTAGCATTTCTTCCACCTTAACCCCCCCCCCCCCCCCGCATACCCACCCCTTCACCATCCCTCCCACCCCCTTTGTGATGTCGCAATATTTTCTTAGGCTACCCCTTCAGACACCCTTGTGTACAACGAACACGTTTGATTTCCCTGTCGTCAAATTCAATACGACCCGACAGAACGCAAGTGTGCCCAGTAATCGAATCAGAAACCAAATCACAGCCACACACGAAAACGTCCTACCGTCTTATTGTTCTCCGCTTAAAAAAACACACACTCTCAAATTAAAGACACAGTCCTCTTCCTCTACGGAATCACGTTCACTGCAACGCGACAGAACGCAAGTGTGCCAAGTAATCGAATCAGAAACCAAATCACAGCCACACATAAAAACGTCCTACGTACCGTCTTATTGTTCTCCGCTTAAAAAAAACACACTCTCAAGTTAAAGACACAGTCCTCTTCCTCTACGGAATCACGTTCACTGCAACCCGACAGAACGCAAGTGTGCCAAGTTATCGAATCAGAAACCAGATCACAGCCACACATAAAAACGTCCTACCGTCTTATTGTTCTCCGCTTAAAAACCACACACTCTCAAGTTAAAGACACAGTCCTCTTCCTCTACGCAATTACGTGTCACTGCCACAGAATTTTATGTTTAGGCACTTACGTTGAATAGGAGCATCCTTCTTCTTCTTCTTCTTCTTCTTCTTCTTCTTCTTCTTCTTCTTCTTCTTCTTCTTCTTCTTCTTCTTCTTCTTCTTCTTCTTCTTCTTCTTCTTCTTCTTCTTCTTCTTCTTCTTCAGCGTTCCAGAATTTTTCTGGTTACGTGTGAGCTCGTTTGCCCATTTGGGTTCCCCACACTATACTCTGAGAGCATAGTCAGCTCACTCCGCTTTTGTTGAGTAGGCATGCTGGGTATTTTCGTGTTTCCATAACCCACCGAACTCTGACATGGATTACAGGATCTTTTCCGTGCGCACTTGGTCTTGTGCTTGCGTGTACACACGAAGGGGGTTAAGTCACTAGCAGGTCTGCAAATAAGTTGACCTGGGAGATCGGAAAAATCTCCACTCTTAACCCACCAGGCGGCAGCGACCGGGATTCGAACTCACGACCTCCCGATTAGGAGGCCGACGTCTTACCACCACGCCACTGCGCATCCCTCAACTTTGACACATACCAACAATCAAAGCTTGGCTGCTTTTTGATGAGGGTGCGAATATTTTTTTTAATGAATCAAACAACAAGAATGGCAGCTAGTTATTGGAACGTTTTAATTTATGACAAAACAAAACTTTACATTTACGGTACGTCGACCCCAGGGTCTTGGAAGAAGACAGACAGACAGACAGACAGACAGACAGACAGACAGACAGACAGACAGACAGACAGACAGACAGACAGACAGACAAACACTTATTATACAGATTTTTTGTTTTTGTTTGTTTGTTTGTTTGTTTGCTTAACGCCCAGCCGACCACGAAGGGCCATATCAGGGCGGTGCTGCTTTGACATAAAAACGTGCGCCACACACAAGACAGACGTCGCAGCACAGGCTTCATGTCTCACCCAGTCACATTATTCTGACACCGGACCAACCAGTATATGATACAGAAAATGAGCTTATCTGAAAAATGTTGACGAAACTCGCTTGCGTGGCAATCAGACGTACTGTAAATGTAACGTTTTGGTTTTGTCATAATTTAAACGTTCCAAACCTACCATTCTTGTTGTTATTTTTTAATGCTGAATTTGGAAAAGTTAGCAGTACACTATCCGTTTTTAGATTTTTGTTCAATGAATATTGTAATTGGCTACTTTGTCAATTTGCTAAATTTATTCTGTTAAAATAAAATCAAACTCTGCAAAGAATGCACAGAGTTATTTAGAATGTTGGTATGAGTCCAAGTGAGGGATGCTCTTCAGGGGCGGATCAGTTCATTTTATGGGGGGGGGGGGGGGGGTTCCAAAAGTATATTGTGAAGATATGGGTGTGAAGGCGTGAAGCGCCGAGCCGACGGCGCAACGGGGGCATGCCCCCCCGGAAAATTTTGAAATAAAGGATGCAAAATGGTGCAATCTGGTGCATTCTGAGGATGATCATTACCAGTTTCAGGCAGCAGATTTTGTCACTGATTAATACCCCAAAAATTGAAACTCAACCCCCAAAAACACACACAAATGTATTTCTTGTGAAAAGCCTGGATAGACCTTGGCGGTAAACAAGATCGTGTTCGAGGTACGGAAGGTGCCTTTAACTTTCTCGGAACAGACGAAAGTCTTCAGTAACTCGTTTCGACTTAGTATATAAAAAGTGGTACTGATTTCCCCTACGTAAACTCAACGCCACTCTTGGGATAAAAGGGAGATGATCGAGACTTTGAGTGAGCACTCATTCAGCAATCTGGTCAAAATCATTGATGCTTTAACCGGGCCCGTTAGGGCATGTCTATATTTTCTTCTTTTGTCTCCTAGTCGATACAAATCGAATTTAACGCTAACGTAACACTTACAAATTTATGTTTTTATTTTCTTCTTCCATACGGTCAAAGTCTTTCTTCTTCTTCTTCTTCTGCGTTCGTGGGCTGAAACTCCCACGTGTCTGACCGTTTTTACCCCGCCATTTAGGCAGCCATACGCCGCTTTCGGAGGAAGCATGCTGGGTATTTTCGTGTTTCTATAACCCACCGAACTCTGACATGAATTACAGGATTTTTTCGTGCGCACTTGGTCTTGTGCTTGCGTGTACACACGTGGGTGTTTGGACACCGAGGAGAGTCTGCACACAAAGTTGACTCTGAGAAATAAATCTCTCGCCGAACGTGGGGACGAACTCACGCTGACAGCGGCCAACTGGATACAAATCCAGCGCGCTACCGACTGAGCTACATTCCCGCCCACGGTCAAAGTCAATATCGGTTCCAATAAGCAGTGAATTTCCTTTATTCTGTACATGGTTTACGCTCCGCAGTGATTTGTCTGTTGTGAGAACGCCACACTTGTTCAAACAACTGGCTATAGTACTGCCTTGGTCATTCTCATAAATCGTGTGTCCAGTTTCTATGTTACAGTAGTCATCAACATAATGTTGTTATTCGCTATGTAACTTCGCAGATCGGACGACTATGCCACGGCTGAGATTGGAATCAGGCTAGATTCAGGATCTTGCTAGATAGAACTAGAATTCTGATCTCAACTGGCTGCGATCAGAATTCCAATCTCAGACAGTATGAAATGGGAATCTTTGGTCATAAAACATCGATTCTAATTTCACCAGGCTGAGATCGCAATTCAAGCGTCATCCAAAAGTTGACTGGTTAGAATCAGATTTGTAATTTTCTCGATCCTGATAATAAAACCTTCCAATCAGCGTGAGATCGGAATTCTAATTCTCTCCATCCTTATAATAAAACCCTCCAATCAGGAATTCTGATTCTATCCAGTCTACCTGGCTAGAAAAAGAATATTGATAGAGCGATCAAGTGACATTATGATTAGGCCAAAAAAAAAAAAATTGTCTGTTTAGGGTAACCCGACCGACCCTATCGATTTGGCGCCGACCCAAAAACTTTTTTTTGATTTCAAAAAAAAAAGAGAAAAAAAGAGGTAAAAATGCTAAAAAGAGACATTTGGCGTTTCTTTCTCTCCCTTTCTCTCTGTTTTATTTATACGTTAGTTTTGAAACATGTATTCATCAAATATAAGAAGTGAATGTTCAGCCAACATAGCATTTACACAAAAAAAAAAAAACAAAAAAAAAAAAAAAACAAAAAAAAAAACTTTACCTACCTACCGACCCTACTTTTTTTGGTCATGTTACCCTAAACAGACAATTTTTTTTTTGGCCTTATAAAAATACGCTAAGCCAGTCTAGTGAGATATTGTGGAAAATAAATCGTGATCTGGCCGGCCTTTTTATGCGGACCTTATTTTGTTTTCTCTGGAACCCTGCACTGGAGCTGTGTTTCAATGAGAAACGACTGTGTGCATGAGTAGTCCTGAGGAGGACCATTGTTTTTGTACCTAGACCAGACACGCGTTTCGACACTTTTGTGTCTCATCAGTGGTCAGGTGGTACTGATGGCGAGAGTTATATTTATATATATTTGTTTTGTCAATAATTAGACGTTCCAACAATAGGTTACTACAAGCTTTCTTGTTTTTTTGATTCGTGACATCAGGAGTCACCTTAACACTCGGCTTGTCATATAAGTGTAAACTGGACGTTACAATCTGAATGTCTTTTTCAGTAAATAGACCTAGGTGAATATAAGGAAGAGAAAATAAGAACTGAGATCAAAGGAGGACTGACGATAAACTAACGTAGGAAACAGGAACCGAACTTGGTCACAGGGAATTAAACGCACAGCAAAAGCATGAAAGCCAGGCCCCAATGGTGGTCAATACCGTACGATCTAATCTAATCACCGATTATACTCTCTATCCAATCTACTGCTTCTTTTATGTTACGGCAGGACTTATGGCTAATCAACCCGTACAGAACAAACTGGCAAAAGATTGCAACGGACGAAATGAAAGGACCACATGCGGGCCGCCTTTGTACTTGTGAGTTGCAATGATACATTCTCATTGCACTAATCTCATTCTTTCCCCTCACGTTCAGCAAAGTCTTCCCTTTACTTTGTGGCTCCTTTCTTTTGTCTTCCAAGCCAAAAACGAATTGCGATGCATGGCAGGCTAAAAACGACAAAATAGCCACGGCTAATGAAGTCAGCGGAAGAGCGCTGTGGTTTCTGGATTACTTCCCTTTCTTCTCCTTCAGCTCGATTGGCGGGTAACCTCCCCTTGCAATGGAGTCCCTCGGGGGGAGGGATGTCTACACAAAGGCCTCGGTAGGGGCCCTAATTAATACACCCGCGTGTAGCCATCACGAGCTGTAATAATCAAGTATGAGCAATGATACAGATCCCTGGCGCTGACGCGATAAAATCATTAATTATCCCAAGAACTAGGGAAGCTCATCTTCTTCTTAGCCCTCCGCCTCCCTGTCTCTCCTTTGCCCCCTTCTGCCCTTTCTTCTTCCGTCCTAACTCTTCCACGTCACTGTCTGTCTGTCTGTCTGTCTGTCTATCGGTCTGCATATTAATCTTTCTCCGTTTATTTCTCCTTCTGTTTCTCTGTCTCCATCTGTGTCTCAGGCTCTCGCTGTTGTTTGTTCCTCTGTGTCTATCTGTGTCTCAGGCTCTCGCTGTTGTTTGTTCCTCTGTCTCTATCTGTGTCTCAGGCTCTCGCTGTTGTTTGTTCCTCTGTCTCTATCTGTGTCTCAGGCTCTCGCTGTTGTTTGTTCCTCTGTCTCTATCTGTGTCTCAGGCTCTCGCTGTTGTTTGTTCCTCTGTCTCTATCTGTGTCTCAGGCTCTCGCTGTTGTTTGTTCCTCTGTCTCTATCTGTGTCTCAGGCTCTCGCTGTTGTTTGTTCCTCTGTCTCTATCTGTGTCTCAGGCTCTCGCTGTTGTTTGTTCCTCTGTCTCCATCTGTGTCTCAGGCTCTCGCTGTTGTTTGTTCCTCTGTGTCTGTAAGTCTCTCTCTCTTTGTCTCTCTCTCTCTTCTTTTTTGTGTGTCTACGTCTGTCTGTCTGTGTGTCTGTCTGTCTGCCTGTCTGTCTGTCTCTTGCCTTCCATTGCCTTCCACCTCCAAATCTTCTGTGGTAATGTTCTCGGGAATTATCAGTTATAATCTTGGTTGATCAATTATTTTTTTCGTTCTCATATTCTCGAAAACTATCCTTGGCTCGATGAAGTATGTGTTCGTTCACACAAACTCAAACTCTATTTGTTAACTCTACACGCCTCTCTCATTGATCGTAATATGTGTGGATGAGATTCGACGGCCATTCCAACTCAAGGCCAAGTACACAAGCCGCTTCTCTACTCCACATTCTTTTTCTCTTATCAACAACCTTTCTCAGGAAACTAGATCTTAGCTTTTCAAGTGTTAATTATTTTGAAAGGGTTCTGAAGTTCTGTTGACAGAGAACAATAATTTGACCCTCTGGTCATAGATTCGAATCCGAACCTGGGCAGACACGGGTCAACAATATTTAATAACTCAGCGACGGTATCCATTTCAAGCCGCCGTAAAAGACTTCGGGTCAATTTGCCAGAAGTGAAGGCGGCTGACTTACCGGTAAGTACATACACACCTGGGAGGCACGACTCATCATGTTGCTAACTTTCCACTGGGAGGAAGCGACTTGAATTTAACCGCATGGCAACGATAAGGCATGGCAAGAAAATCAAAAAGAAACTATTTATTTTTAAATGTCCAGTTCATCATCCCAATACACACTTGCAATCTTTTGTCGTCTCCCTTGTTTCTGCTAACCCAAGCCTCTAACCACAGAAGGTTTGAAGTTAAAACAATGTTTTTTAAACCCTTGATAAAACATTGAAACCTCTAACCACAGAAGAACAACTTCATCGTCCCCCTTCGGGCAATTTTCTCGATCCAGGAATCTACGAGAAAGATCAAAGCTGCCCAAGTATTTGTTGATCATCCAAGCCTTCTGTTGGGCTCTTCGTCAGTTAGGTTTCCACAGTGGTGAAGGAACTCATCCTGGTCTTTAGCAAGGATTTGTCAAGAGAGAGAGAGAGAGAAGAGAAAAAGCGACCGCAATAATTAATATGATCCCCTATTTTGGGATTGAATGATGTCCAGCTATTCGTGTCCAGCGAAATTAATGCGGTCTGAGATGGCACTGTCCGCGTTGATTGATGATTGGCCGAGAGGGATAGGTTTGAACTGCTGTGTGGGATGGCGTGGGCAGAATTAGAATGCGGGAATGGGGGTGGAGGGGGGAGGGGAGGGATAGGGAGAAATGAGGGCGGAGAGCTAGAGAGAGAGGAAGAAAAAAAGTTTGTGTATGTGTGTGTGTGTGTGTGTGTGTGGGGGGTATGTTTATGTATTTGTATGTGTGAGTGCGTGTGTGTGTGTGTTTGTGTGTGAGGGTGCGAGAGAGAAAGAGAGAGAGAGAGATAGAGAGAGAGAGATAGAGAGAGAGAGAGAGAGAGAGAGAGAGAGAGAGAGAGAGAGAGAGAGAGAGAGAGAGAGAGAGAGAGAGAGAGAGAGAGAGAGAGAGAGAGAGGGAGAGAGAAAGAGACAAAAAAGGACAGAGAGACAGAGAAGGACAGAGAGAGAGAACTCAACACTTTTTTTGAAAGGATAAGGTTTCAGGCTTTGCCCAACCTCCCAACCTGTTGCTGTTAACGCACACAGTGTATACACGAATGAAGTAAGCAAAGGACACCTCCTTCGTTCATACTTAGCAAATCCCCCTCCCCATAGCCCTGCACGCACGCCGTTATCCTACCTTCTTCCTCACAACCCAAACCTCCCAACATTTCCTCTCCCCTCCCAGTTGCCCCTTTTCGCTTCCTCAAATCTCTAACTTGGCATTCCTCTCACTGTTTCATTGAACACGCGGGAAATGGAATTAGGGGGGCAACAGCGCAATTCCAGCCCTAATGTCCTCCCTAAGTCTTTCACAACAGACGGTCTCGGAGGTAAGCAATGAGCACACAAAGCGAGCCAATTCTGGACTCAATATCCACCTACGGGTCGTTAAGAGCCACTCTGAGAGTTTTTGTGAGAGAGATCCGTTTTTGCCGAATCAAAGTGCTGTTCACGTGGGCGATTTTCAACCGGCTTTTGTCGGCAAGAAGTCGGTCAGAAGTTGGTGAGGCAAAAGCGCGGGAACGTTGGCCAGGTGAACATGTTACAAATATCCCCCCACCCCCCTTCGCCCAAGTGACCACTACTCAACTTTGTCACCGATTTAAGAACTGGGTCTTAATTACTCCAACGCGCCATTGTCAAACACGAAAATAAATCTTATCTTTCTTGTTGCATTGATGCATCCTAGTGGCGTTCATGCTGCAATTGTTGTTTCGGTCGATGAACGCAGAACGTTGGATTGCTTCGAGCATTACTTTGCCACCTTTACAAGCATTGGTACGTAACATTAGCCAGAGAAGCCCATACACGCCACTCGTTGGGCCAATGCCATGCATTCGACCATCACTTGGTTCTCATATCCATACAAAATCTGTGCTCAGTATCAAATCATTGTGTTTGTCCATAATATTTGCTGAATACAAAGAAGAACGCTTGAGGTAGTACGTATCAGAGGAAGATATCAGACACAATTAAGATTGGTTAGAACACATAGTTCAAAGAACATAGAGAAAAAGAGAAGAACCATAACACACAATTTAATGACACTATTCCTAGAAAGGGTCGACCTCAACAAAAATATATAAAATGGTTAGGAGAACAACGACCATATTCATCAACTCCGAGTCATTGACGAATATGACACTTACTCCCCGCTGTCATGTTTACTGTGTATTATAAACGATGCGTGGCTGATTGCTATATATAGACCATGAAGAGAAGGGGAATAACCGTGCATTGTTTAAGAACATCAAGAAAAGGGAAATAGCCGTGCATGGATATAGGCCGCCAAGAAAAGGGGGAATAACCGTTCATTGATAACGACCGTCAAGAGAAGGGAAATAACCGTGAATTGATAAGGACCACCAAGAA
>NC_090254.1:10861302-10863802 GCF_037325665.1 Littorina saxatilis | reverse complement strand
ATATTTCCATTTCTTCAGTCCGTCTTCACGAAAAAGTGATAACTCTCACTGCATAGGAAGACTTCGGCGGAGGCTGAAAGGGGAACATCTCCTAACATGTATAGAAACAGGGGAGAAGCTCGTTTATTTGAGAAATCGTGTCTAGCTTTCAATAAGAAAAGCGTGGGTAGAAGTTCTGTACTGTACCAAACTCAATCCACTCGCCTTTCTCTGTCCATTGCAAGTCGTTACTGTCAGCCAATACTGTGGGCTAACCTCATCGTCTCGGTACTTCGCGCCATATATTTCACAGTCTTGGCATTTTCTCCATCAGATGCTTGTCATGATAGAACTTCCTGCAGGGTTTTCACTGTTACTTTGCCTTTCACGCCCGTGAGACGTTTGTACTTACATGTAGCACTGCTGTCCAACCGTGTACTTATGAAAAAGGGGTGATGTATATTTACCAGTATATTTACCAGTCAAAGTCTATGAATGCAACTTTCTGAATTGACGTCTGCGTTGACGTAATATTTTCAGAGCTATTAGTCTTGCCGTCAGTGTACGTGTGAAGAATGTAGGATGCATTTTACCAGTCAAACATTATGAATGCAGCTTTCTGAATGGACGTCTGTGTTACTTGCAGAGCTATCAGTCTTGTCATGCTACTGCCGTCAGTGTACGTGTGAAGAATGTAGGATGCATTTACCAGTCAAACACTATGAATGCAGCTTTCTGAATGGACGTCTGTGTTACTTGCAGAGATATCAGTCTTGTCATGCTACTGCCGTCAGTGTACGTGTGAAGAGTGCAGGATGTTAGGCTCCCCAAACTGCGCGTCCCTGCATCATATATACACTAGAAGCCCAAAACACGTAGTAGAAATTATTGAGGGGGTCCCGGGACGCACTAAAACTGAAAAGAGCGGGTCCTGGGACGCACTTAATTAACGTTAGCGTGCGTACCCTTGGTACTGTTTTCCGACTGTTGTTATGCAGTTAAGTCTATGCATGCACAGACAGACAGACAGACAGACAGACAGACAGACAGACAGACAGACAGACAGACAGACAGACAGATAGACAGACAGACACACACACACACACACACACACACAAACCAAACACACTCTGAGGCACAATTGACACGCTTTAAATGTAAGGCCCATGGAGTTTTGGACCCTCTAAAACTCCGCTGATGGGGTCTATGAACCCTCTAAAAGTTCAAAGTGGGGGTCCTGGGACCCCTTAGGAGAGGGGTTTGTGGGGAGCCCTAGGATGCATTTTACCAGTCAACAGTTTTACCATTCGTTCATTCCATCTGCAATTCACATCTTCAATTCTCAGGTGGGGCGGTAGATGCTGGTGTTGTCGCTCTGATGCACGGGGTCAGTGTTCTGTATTGTTTCAGTATTGTTGATTTTGTTTTGCATGATTATATACTCTTATTCTACTCTCTTAGACAATATGTGATAACCGGCAAGGTGCTGACTTTCGTTTGTGCATTGTTGATGGTGAATGCATGTTAATTTATTTTTAATATACTTTCTTATGTGGTAACCAATGAGATGTATTTTCTCAGGACAAAGAACAAATGTTTATTTTGAATGTTTTATGTATGTTATTATTACGGACACAAACGCTCAGCAATGCAATTTCTCTTTTAGAGATTAATAAAGTTATTGTATTGTATTGTATTGTATTGTAACACTATAAATGCAACTTTCGGAAATGTCCTCTGTGTTTTTGTTGCTATTTACACTTGTCAAACTTGTACTACTACTGCCGTCTTCTGTGTAGTTGGGAAGAGCGTAGGATGCATTTACCAGTCAAAATCTATACATGTAATTTTTGAAGTGATCTCCGCGTTGCCTTGCTGTTTACAGCAGTCAAACTTGAAGTACAATGGCCGTCTCAGGAGTGATTGTAGAATTTGTTTAATTTGGCAACTATCCCGCAAGTGCAATATTACAGTTTCTAGAATTTTCAAAAGTTTTCGGTCGTGCGAACAAATGTTGTGAACGACACTGTATGAATTGCTTTATTTTGAAATTTTTAAAATTTTTACAACAGCTACCAGTCTAGTACAGTCCTGCTGTCTCCTTTGCTAAAAACGACTCGTTGCTCTTGTATGTTTAGCACTGAAGATGTCTGGATTGCAAGTACTGTGTGGTGTATAACTTTCTGAAGGGAAGTACGTGTGTCGTAATAATGAACTGCTAACATGTATATCGAATTCTAGGTTTCCTTGAGTGGTAAACGTTTAAGGATGAATGATGATACATTGTAGACGGATGCATGTTTTGGATTAAAAGCCCCACAATGATGTGCTTGGCCAAAAAAAAAAAAAAAAAAAAAAAAAAAAAAAAAAAACCCACTTTCTGAAGGGTGCACTGTAGCGTGGTGCTGTGAAACATCCACCTTCAAACTTGTGCAGTGCAGTTGCATTCTGTGCTCTAACCGAGGGGTACATAAACCGATATCTACAGTGGGAGTAACCATGGAGGTGCCCCATTTTTCTT
>NC_090254.1:10851302-10856302 GCF_037325665.1 Littorina saxatilis | reverse complement strand
TTCACATACTGCTTCTTCCCCCCTGCACGGCGCAACTATTCACATGGCTTCATTGGGTCAGGGCTCGAAGAAATGCGTTTTGGTTTTAGGCGAGCGATTTTCTCCCTTTTTCAAGTGCAAGCAAAGTTGCACAGCCAAGAAATGATGCCGGTTGAACAAGTTCATGTTCATTGGTATTTGGCAAAAAAAAGGGGGTGGGGGGTGGGGGGTGGGGTGGGTGGGTGTATCTGTACAGCTATCTGTGCTAAACAAAATTGAAGTAACAAAAATACGTGTCATTTTCAGAGAAAGTAGTCAACATTGGTAATTGAGAAAGGAAACACAATGTAATCGGCCCTGAATAGCCAAATAGGTTGAAGGGCACGAAGAACCAACCAACCAACCAACCAACCATACAACCAACCAACTAACTTGAACAGAGTAAGAGAGCAAACAGCAAATTCATGTGTGCATGCTTACAACTTTTGCTCAGTGTTACTGGTCTGTAATTGCATTCGTGTTGGCTATGGGTTTTACATGACCATTCTGCTTTGTCCTTAGTTTATGTCCATCAATTAATCATTCTTTTCTCTTCCTCTTGAAGCTTTACAAGATGCTAACTGCACTGATAAAGAGTTTAAAAGCCTTGCATTCGTCGATTAATTTAAAAAGAGAGCGACAAAAACAATGACAAAATAGCGAGAGAGAGAGAGAGAGAGAGAGAGAGAGAGAGAGAGAGAGAGAGAGAGAGAGAGACAGACAGACAGACAGAGACAGAGACAGAGACAGAGACAGAGACAGAGAGAACAAGAGAGAGAGAGATAGAGAAAGAGAAAGAGAGAATGATGTGTTGGGTAATTGGTTTTTTTTGGGGGGGTGCATGGGGGGTGTGTGAGGTGTGTGTGTGTGTGTGTGTGTGTGTGTGGGGGGGGGGGGGGGGTTAGAAAAAAACACGTGCAGAAAAAAAGCAGGTGCAGTTAGCCGTCAAAGGTTCACCGCATTTCCTGAAATCAAAGGCCGCCTTTGTCAAACGGAAATAAGTCACACACTAAAGCCTGAATAACTTCCTTCATAAAGAAAAAAGCAATTATCGATCGATTCTTAATGCATGCCGTTGGCGAAATAGTGCTAAAAGCCATTTCCTCAGTCCAAATTAAAATCAGGGGCAAAATGCAACTAACGTGTTTTCTTTTGTTATCTTCTGAATGTCCATTCTTCAGTCACGGTCAATAGATTTCACGCTTCCAAGGCAAATGAGAAAGAAAAGGGAAATGACCCAGAAAAACATTTAAATTGGCAAAGTAGTTTCAGAATGTTGTTATGTTAGCACCGTTTGCAACAAAAACTCAATGACTCCTTCAGCTGTGTTGTGAAGTGCGACTGAAAATAACTAATTGAGGAAAGAGAAAGCGGATGAAGAGGGTGTTTTAGGGAAAGAAGGCGAGGAAGACGTAGGAGCTGGGCAAAAGGGTGATACCCTCTAAACAGAAGTGTTCAACTTTTGAACACGAGTGTTTACCCCCTGTGCTACTTTTGCATGTAGAATTATATACTTTGTCACATTGTTTTCGAAAGGGGGCCCGGCAGTTAATTTGGTAGAGCACTGGACTTTTGACCCGCGTATGTGGAAAAAGCCAGCAGCCCGCACACCTTCACATTGTGCATTATAGCCTTTGAAGTCTTCAGCAACGTTTTATTCAGATTAGGCACACAAAAAAAAATAGTCTGTTTACGGTAACCCGACCGACCCTATTTTTTTCGCGCGACCCTAGACTTTTTTTTTGGCATTTGGGGGAAAAAAAAAAAAGTTTTTTTGGGCAAAATAACGTACAAATATGATTTTTTTGGAGAAAAAAAAATATCCCGACCTACCGACCCTATTTTTTTGGGTCTATGTTACAGTAAACAGACTATTTTTTTTTGGCCTTAAGAAGATGAAGGAATCCAAAAGAGGAGGACGTCAAGCAGAAAAAAGCAGAAGTGTAGGAACGAGAAAGGGAACTGAAGAACGTACGCACCGTGCAGGAAATAGATGGATCGGCAAGAGACGCATGGTGAATAAAGTAAACCTGGGGTTGGAGTGGGGAGGGTGGGGGAGGAGGAGAAGATGTACGCGAGTCTGTGTGTTTGTATGTGTGAAGGGAGAGAAAATACAGACAAAGCGGAGGAGACAAAAACAAGAACAAAGCAAGTCGCGTAAGGCGAAACTACAACATTTAGGCAATCTGTCCACCTCACAGAATAAAACTGAACGCACTGCATTTTTTTCACCAAGACAAAACAGGTTCGTCAATCCCCACGGCACAAGGAAGTCGCTCACTTTTCCCGTGCAACACGAAGTAAAACTGACACGCCAGAAGAGCGCAATAGTGTATTGTGGTAATCAGGAAAGCGCGTTTTTCTGTGTTCTTTTTAACTTTCTGAGCTTGTTTTGAATACAACATATTTTATCTTTTATATGTTTTTGGAATCAGGAAATGATAAAGAATGGGATTAAATCATTTTTGGATCGATTTTTTTAATTATAGTCTTAGTACTAATGAACCTATTTTCGTTAATTGTAATCACATTTTAAGAGTTAACATGACATATGTATATATTTTCAGATTCAGAATTTGATGAAGAATACGATGCAATCAATGTTAAATTTGTTTGCGAAATATCGATTTTAATGACAACTTTAATGAGCAAACTCATTAATTAATTTTTAAATCTCCAAGCTGAAATGCAATACCAAAGTCCGGGCTTTGTAGAAGATTACTTGACCAACATTTTGACGAATTTGGTTGAAAAGTGAGAGCGTGACAGTGCCGCCTCAACTTTCACAAAAATCCGGATATGAAGTCATCAAAACATTTATCAAAAACAGTATGTGGGGATATTATACTCAGGAACTCTCATGTAAAGTTTCATGAAGATCGGTCCGGTAGTTTTCTCTGAATCGCTGTACACACACACACACCCACACACACACACACACACACACACACACACACACACACACACACACACACACACACACACACACACACACACACACACACATACACAAATACATATCTATATATATATATATACGACTTGTGTCTGTGTGTCTGTGTGTGTGTCTGTGTGTGTGTCTGTGTGTCTGTGTGTGAGTTCGCGATGCACGGCCAAAGTTCTCGATGGATCTGCTTCAAATTTGGTGGGCATATTCAGGTAGACCCGGTACAGGACACAACCTGGTCGATATTTCAACACGTGCTCTCAGCGCGCAGCGCTGAACCGATTTTGGTTCCACCTCAGCTATTTTGGTTCCACCTCAGCTACCCGGGCCCCCATACCGACACACCAAAGCCAAAGTTCTCGGTGGATCTTTTTCAAATTTGGACACCGTATTCAGCTACACCCCGGACACAATATCATCGATGAGATATTTCAACACGTGCTCTCAGCGCGCAGCGCTGAACCGAATTTGGTTTTTGTGTTCATTTCACCATTATAAGTAACTCTTCCTTATCTTCTCATCTTCTCCATGTTTTCAGCGTTTACCTCCCTTCCTTCGTATGGTGCACTATAATATGAAGGGGGCATCTTCGGATATTCCCGGCGTTCTGTTACTATTTTTAGAAGGTCACCGCAGTGTCCAGAACGTAAATTGGACCCGTAAATTATCCTCACTGTAAAAGTGCAAAGGTCGAATCAATTTATAGCCACGCGAAAAATACACTGTCATCTATCTCTCTATAGATACGGCTTCTCTGTGTTTGTGTGTGTGTGTGTGTGCGTGTGTGTGTGGTGTGTGTGTGTGTGTGTGTGTGTCTCTATGAGAGCAACACCTGTGCATTGTTCAGTTCTGTTTATGATGTGGTCTGGCGGCTTTTGTGTAATTTTATGTACTGGCCTTCCTTTGAGAAGCCATAACAGTTCAAAAGGGCTTAGAGATAAGCTCTAACTTGCTCAGTCCTGTTTGAGTGGAGTTCGCCTCCAAAGGTGATTAACACGGTTACATTCGTCGACAAGGATGGGACTCGATATGGTCAGGAATGGCAGTATGGCCACTGAATCGTTTTCGTGCTGTTCCCATTCCACGAATCTGGGAGGGACCTAAGCTTGGCGGGTCCATTGTTCGGACCCGGCGAAGCCGGCGTACGGCTCTAAGTACTTCTTCCCGGCGAAGCCGGCTACCCGGCGAAGCGGGTATTCATTCTAGTACATACATATATACACCACGACCCTCATCTCGATTCCCTCTCTATGGTAAAACATTTAGTCAAAACTTGACCAAATGTAAAAAGCGTCAACAATATGGAGCAAGGGGACATAAAAAAAAACTTGACTAAATGTAACAAGAACAAAACAAAACAAAACAACAACAACAAAACAAACAAACAATGGACTAATAAACAAACAAACAAAAACCAAAAAAACAACAAATAAACAAGCAAAGAAACACACAAACGAGACAGAAAAAAGAACCTACTTCAACAACAACAATCTACACATGAAAAAGTGCAACAAAAATGTGAAGAAAAGGACAAGAAGAAAGACAACAGAAGGTGTTTAAGGCTTATCAAGAGCATCGAGAACTTCACAAGAGAAAGGACAACAAAACAGAGAAGAAGAAGAAGAAAAACTTGAAGGAGGAGGAGCAGGAGGAGGAGGAGAAGGAAGAAGAGGAGAAGGCAGGTGAGGGGAGGAGGAAGAAGAAGAGGATCATAAGAAGATGATTAGGAGGAGGAGGAGGTTCATAAAACAATCAAAAGTGAGAAAAGATAGAACAAGAGGCGGAGGAGGAGACAAAGGAGACATTAATGACAAGAGCAGGACGTCACACCTCATACTTTGCGATGACTTCACCAAAATCCAATAAAAACAGAAAACATAGAATCAACTTAAAAAGAGCTTATTTTTCCGTTTCCCAGTACGATATCAATCAAGCTCTGTGCACAAATCGGACAAGAAAATAAAACTGTTGACACTTTTCCCCTCCTCCCTCATTAAACGAATTTCCACAGCAATTTAAAACCATTTCTGTCTCT
>NC_090254.1:10838802-10846302 GCF_037325665.1 Littorina saxatilis | reverse complement strand
GAGTCACTTTCGCAGTTCTGAATATTATATGAGGCATCAGATGGACAGGAAGAAATTGCTATTCACAACACAATGAGTCACGTTCACATAAAATTTGAGCCCGGTCACTTTTATAGTTTCCGAGAAAAGCCCAACGTTAAGTTGTGTGTTGCCGAACAGAAAAGGCTAGTTATCTCCCTTGTTTTTCTGATAACGTTCGTAAAAGGCTACAGATGTAAATACTTTGATGTAAAGAATAATCCTACAAAGTTTCAATCACATCCGATGAACTTTGTCAAAGATATAAAATGTCTAATTTTTCCTTTGAGGCTGACCTGTGACCTTGAAAAAGGTCAAAGGTCAACGAAACCATCGTTAAAGTGTAGAGGTCATTGGAGGTCACGACTAAACAAAATATGAGCCCGATCGCTTTGATAGTTTCCGAGAAAAGTCCAACGTTAAGGTGGTGTCTACGGACGGCCGGCCGGCCGGACGGCCGGCCGGACAGACTAACACTGACCGATTACATAGAGTTACATTTTCTCAAGTGACTCAATAAAATGAAATAAATAAATCAAATAAATCATGATTTTCCTTGCATGACGCAAGTTGCGTCAACACTCTACACGATGATGGACCCTATCTATGAAGAATTCTTTGGCTGCAGCGGAAAAAAGCATTTGAACACATGAAAAAAGAAAGACGGAATAAGGGAGGGGGAGAGAGAGAAAGAGAGGGAGAGAGAGAGAGAGAGAGAGAGAGAGAGAGAGAGGGGAGGGATAGGAATACAGGAAGGAGGGAGGAAGAGAGAGAGAGAGAGACAGAGAGGGAGAGAGAGAGAGAAAGAAAGAGAGAGAGAGAAAGAGAGAGAGAGAGAGAGAGAGAGAAGAGAGAGAGAGAGAGAGAGAGAGAAGAGAGAGAGAGAGAAGAGAGAGAGAGGGAGAGAGAGAGAGGGAGAGAGAGAGAGAGAGGGAAAGAAATAGAGAGAGAGAGAGAAATAGAGAGAAGAGAGAGAGAGAGAGAGGGAGAGAGAGAGAGAGAAAGAGAGACACTGACACTGACACTGACACTGACACAGTTTAATTGAATATGGGCCTACAGCCCCTTTCAATGGGGGGGGGGGGGGTACACATGAATCACAGGAAAAAATAGAAAACATGATATTGAAACGTATGCAAAATACACAGTGGTTTGTTCCAAGCTTTCCTCTATCTATAATCTTGCACATCAATGCTGCCTAATATATACATACAACCGAACAATAAATACAGCAACAACAAAACCTTCAGCGACAATTAATCCTCATTACTATTTAACATTGACAGTCTTAACTGAAATGCAAAAAACAAAAACTTTGCTAAATCTACAATTGTTTCTGTGTCTTGTTTTTTAAACATTGCAATCATACTGCCCAACTGATCACCAACACTTAAAAACTGTGCTAAATACTTTATTCTTAGCTCACAATATGTTTGGCATTCAAACAAAAAATGGATTTCGGTCTCTAATTTATCTTCACAAAAGGGACAACACTTGTTTTCTGTTGAATTTTGGAAGCGATATCTGTGGATATTTATCTGTGAAACGCCCATTCTAAATTGAGCGATGACATTTCTGTACACATCTTTCCATAAAATGCCCACATAACGTTCTTTTTCAAAACAGGCTTTATAATTTCCATACAGTGATAGGCGCTCACTCGAGTCCAAATGATTACGGAGAGAGAGAGAGAGAAGAGAGAGAGAGAGAGAGAGAGAGAGAGAAAGAACGAGAGAAAGAGAGAAGGAGAGAACAGAGAACCAATCCGAACTTAAATCAATCAGAAAGACAAACAGGCAGAGCAAACAAACCCAGACAGACAAAGTCACAGGTACTAAAATCCTGACCAGCGTCTTTCCCCTCCCGCCACCCTCATCACAACCCCTACCACTGCCACCACGACTACTCGCCACCCTCACCACCACCCCTACCACTGCCACCACGACTACTCGCCACCCCCTACACGGCTACGTACAGTCCCGGGTTTAAGTCAGTGTCTCAATTACCCCATTGTGTGTGTCATCAGGCGCCCTAACAAGTGGCCACAGTGACACTGATAGGAGGAGAGCCAGACCTAACGCTTTTTCATCACACTTTCTTCCTCCATCGTAAGCCGGATCGACCATGCTACCCACAGTACTCTTAAAGACACCGCCTTTCAAGATCTTTCGTCGAAAAGTTGCACGGTTGTTCAGTTCTTGTGAAAGTATGGAAAGCGTCTTAAGCGGCTTCTTATTGTTAGGCTTTGGAAACTCTAATGAGATGGTTGCTTGTCTGCATTCTGGGTCGAAGTGACTCTTTTGATAAGCTTTTTTTGGACACCGAAAACCTGTGTGTGTTTGTGTGTGTGTGTGTGTGTGCGTGTGTGTGTGTGTGTGTGTTTGTGTGTGTGTGTGTGTTTGTGTGTGTGTGTGTGTGTGTGTGTGTGTGTGTGTGTGTGTGTGAGAGTTCCACTCCATAGTAAATTAACCTGTCTATGTTGAACTTATTCCCTCCTTTAAAACAAGGGACAGAGAGAGGAGAGAGAGAGAGAGAGAGAGAGAGAGCGGAGAGAGAGAGAGAGATGAGAGAGAGAGAGAGAGAGGGGATAAAGAGAAAGAGAGGAGAGAGACAGAGACAGAGAGAGATAAAGACAGACAGACAGACAGACAGACAGACAGACAGAGAAAGAGAGAGAGACAGAGACACAGAGAGACAGAGACTGAGAGAGAGAGAGAGAGAGAGAGAGAGAGAGAGAGAGAGAGAGAGAGAGAGAGAGAGAGAGAGAGAGAGAGAGAGAGAGAGAGAGAGAGAGAGAGAGAGAGAGAGAGAGATCTACGACCAAGATGGCACGGTGCACTCTCAGACTCTGA
Organism: Littorina saxatilis; assembly: GCF_037325665.1. Lineage (NCBI taxonomy): Eukaryota > Metazoa > Mollusca > Gastropoda > Littorinimorpha > Littorinidae > Littorina > Littorina saxatilis. The sequence goes on along the minus strand of NC_090254.1, from coordinate 10,843,432 downwards.
GAATAGAACAAAATTGATTGAATTTTGCAATACTGGCCCCTTATATCTTCTCTCGCCTTCAGGCAAAAGAAGAAAAAAACCTTGTCCATAAGCATTACATCATCATCGGACAAATGACGAAATAGAATTGTCGCATAATAGCACCGCAATAGCGTTTTACTGGAATCGAGGTTGCACTTACACTTGAACCGGATGCAATGTTCCACGTGACCAACATTTTTTTCTCACATTGAGGCTCCAACGTCATTGAAGTTTTGTTCTCCCCGTTTTGGTTTTGGTTTTTAGTTTTGGGATTCCACAGTTTTAAGGACAAAATGATCAGTTTTGAGGGAAATTAGACCCTGGAGGCTTCTTGGCCAAACTCTAGCACTGTCTTCCTCCGGACTTGTTTGTCGTTGACATGTGAAAGTTGGGGTGTTTGTGTGAATCATCCACAAAAATCAACCAGATTTAATCACATTTGTTTTTAAAATTAAGTGTGCTGTTATAGTGCGCTGGCGATTAATTCGAGACAAAATACAGGCCAGATGAGGAAAAGATTAGCTTTGTTGAAATGACCTGATGCCTTTTTGTGTGACAGTGCAAGCGTACCACGTCGATGAAGGTTAAACCAGTATTTACTTATTACAAATTCATCATTTAGTAGAAGTCTGGTGTGTGGTTGGGGCAGTCTTGTTATGAGCGTGTATTTTGTTAGTTTGAAAACTATTGTCTCACTTTGATAGGAAGAAATAGTTTAGTTGAAGCTTGTCTTTTTGGATAGAACATTGGACTTGTGCATCGAACAAAGAAAGAGAGAATGATAGAAAGAAATTAACTAAAAAGCTCTAGCCCAGATAAGACTGACTGCTACCAAACACAAGTCCTAAGAAATACAATTTTTCCCCCAAAACACAGTCACCCGGCCATCAACAAAAGATCCACGGTCCGTACCAATACCACACGCAGTGCAGTGTCCATCTCACTGATTGGACAATTCACACATTGCTTAGTAACCATTCTCATTGAATCACTTCACAATGCACAGGCAAGCTTGCAACAGAATTCCACTTCCTCCCCTTTCTGATTGGTCCCTTATTGGAGACAAAAAAGGGGACGCAATTCTCCCCACACTGGCGCAGAAAGGGAAGCAATCTTCCCGGCAGCTAAGAGCGAGGTTTGTCCATCGTATAGAGCTTGCTGGGGTGTTGATAAAAAGGAACGTGCAACGCATTCGATTAGGGGGCTTGCTTTTGTTGCAGAGGTCTGAACAAGTTTAGGCAGAGATAAGTCTGCTGTTGTGGAGGTTCCTGCGTCTGACTGCTAATGGTGGCTACACTCAGTCGGAGCCTGGCGTAAGTATACCAAAGGTCATCTCGGCCAGAAGCCTCCAACGTTGAGTCTGCACAGAGAACAGTTGTGTCTTTCTGGCTCGCAAGGTTTAGTTAGGTCAGTCTTGGGATGAACATATATTTCTGGACAAGCAATGATCTGATTGTGACGCCAGAAGAATCCCTGCGTTGTGTCGGCACAGAGAATACAGTTGTGTCTTTCTGACGGGCAATCCGATTGATAGAAGGAAAGACAGCATCGTTTGAAGATTTTGAAAACTATTTAATTGCAGCAATAAACTTCGATGTACATCACTGGCGTTTTGATTTGAGCTCAGGTGTGGTCAGCCAGAACGCTGCCAACGTTGAACCGGCCAAACCGAACAGTTGTGTCTTCTCTTTGTGGCTGGCTGACACACGCCCAGAAAGCCTCATACGCTGAATTGACACAGAGAACAATCAGGCTGGCAGGTTCAGATGAGACCAGTCTTTGGACATGCCATAGCCAATCTTTTCTGCCAACATTGAATCGACACAGAGGAGGATTGTGTCTTTCTGACTTCCAAGCTCAGATACGGTCAGTCTTTGTACACAGAATGCCTCTTACGTTGAATTGACACAGAGAACAGTTGTGACAATCAGGCTGTCAAGTTCAGATGAGACCAGTCTTTGGACATGCCATGGCCAATCTTTTCTGCCAACATTGAATCGACACAGAGGAGGATTGTGTCTTTCTGACTTCCAAGCTCAGATACGGTCAGTCTTTGTACACAGAATGCCTCTTACGCTGAAGTGACACGGGAAACAGTTGCGTCTTTCTGGCTGGTAGGCATTGATATGATCAGCCTTCTCCACAAGAAGGCCTGTATTTTTTCTTCTGCACAGAGAACAGGTACGTCCTTCTGGCTGACAAGCATTGACGGTCATTCTTCTCTGCCAGAAAGCTCCCTACGCTGTGTCGGCACATAGAACAGCTGCGTATTTTTGTCTAGCAAGGTCTGACATGGTCAGACTTCCGATAGACACAGATTAGTGTGTATGCTGAACTGATTGTAACGTCACATGAACAAATCAGCGAAGTCTTGACCAGTGACAAATACCCTTAATGTTTGTGGAGAAAAGATGGACACACGAAGGCCATGCCAACAGAATCTTGACCACTCAACAGTACTATTTATTCTCCAAGCACAAGGAAGTCACGTGCCAACGAAACCTTTTCTGAGAGACGCTGATTATTAGGAACATTGACAACGTGTTACGCGTACGAATACGTTCCAAGACAGCTCCGAGCTCAGACTAGAAACAACTGAACAAAGGACGAAGCGGACAACACAGTGCAGCCATCAACTGGTGGACAACAGCACTAATTTTGTTTGTTTGTTTGTTTGCTTAACGCCCAGCCGACCACGAAGGGCCATATCAGGGCGGTGCTGCTTTGACATAATATTATAACGTGCGCCACACACATGACAAGTCGCAGCACAGGCTTCATGTCTCACCCAGTCACATTATTCTGACACCGGACCAACCAGTCCTAGCACTAACCCCATAATGCCAGACGCCAGGCGGAGCAGCCACTAGATTGCCAATTTTAAAGTCTTAGGTATGACCCGACCGGGGTTCGAACCCACGACCTCCCGATCACGGGGCCTTACCACTAGGCCAACCGAACAGCACGAATGACCGGACAATATGCAACATAGAACCTTCAACGACATTTTCCGACGAACGATGGTTTGACCGCCCACACTCGCTGGCGTTATAAGGCGAGGTGGCAGATCTGACAACAAAACCTTTAAATGCAGATTTATCTATATTTTGTCCTCTCGTGTCTGCATTATATCTGGAGTCACTGACTCCTCCGCTGTTACAAACGTTGGTGACAGAAGTTCACAAAATGTGCAGCTTCAGTGACTGAAAATAAGCGCTAACTAACCAGACAGATGACAATAGCGTTCGTACCAGCTCACAACGTGGCGGTGCTGTTCAGTATCCAAAACAGATGGAGAAAAAACACGATGTTAAAGCATGTCACCAATCATGAGACAAAAGGCAAAACAAGCTTTGCTCAAATCAACTCGCAAGTTAAAGGCATACTAACGCACTCCCGTGTTTAGAAAGTGTAGTTTGCCCACAATCGATGTCAAACGCACCATAAGACCATATAATGACGATACGTCACCATGCGCGGACCATAATACATGCATTACAGCTTGTTCTAGCCTCTGAAAAAGTGAGGATGTCAACAAAGCCGCGGTGTTCTCTCCCTTGCATCAACGTTACATGTGTTGCCAAATCTATAAATAGGACGATCCAGATCAAAATGAAAATTCAAATATCTCAACATTTAAGGGGTCCTAGACCACAATATTTTGCAGGGAACTTAATTTAGTCTGTCTCCAGCTGTTGGTAAAGCAATTAGCGTGTATAGTCATCGAGTACATATGGCTTTAAGTGATGTACCTCAAAGTGTATTGCTGCAATTAAATCATTTTCAAAATGTTCAAAACACCCAGTCTTTTCGATCAATCTGCACATGAAGACGGTTCTTTCTGAATTCTTCTTCTTCTTCTTCTTCGTTCATGGCCTTAGACTCCCACGTTCACTCATGATTTTAGTACGAGTGGATTTTTACGTGTATGACCGTTTTTACCCCGCCATTCAGGCAGCATACGCCGATTTCGGGGGAACTTTCTGAATTGATATCAGCCAGTTCCTGCTCGTGCAACACTTGTCTACACTGCTTTTGAAATAATAAAGGACGATCTTCAGAATCAACGCACTTTAGTGACTTGATAAACCGACCTTTCTATTTCTGACATGTCAGCGATAGTCTCTCTTTGAAAGGTAATGAGAAGCGTCTGTGTGTTTTCTCTCGACACATCTTTAATCTAAACTTTCGTGTTGGTGTTATAAATGCCCTACTTTGAAAACTGCACCTTTCTGACTCTACACTGTGTGCTTGCATGCAGTCTAATCAGACCCCTGCACACATCCTGCAAAAAGGCCCCCATTTCACAGCCCTCAGAACAGAGAGCTGCACCGGTATACCGAAAAACCGGTAACACCGTTTTGAAGACAAAATACCGGTTTGCGTTCACCGTACCATTCGAACTGGTAACATTATGAGCTGCTGGGTCAGCCATGGGGTCACAGCTAATTGAAATATCCACGCATTGCTCCTTCCTTCTAAACGGTGTCAAGTGAAGTTGGCCTTATGCAGTCAATTTGATAGAAGGAACACGTTTTTACATTTAGTCAAGTTTTGACCAAATGTTTTAACGTAGAGGGGGGAATCGAGACGAGGGTCGTGGTGTATG
>NC_090254.1:10811853-10838602 GCF_037325665.1 Littorina saxatilis | reverse complement strand
TATTTGATGGACATTTTTATCTATGCCTATACAATTTTGCCAGGAAAGACCCTTTTGTCAATCGTGGGATCTTTAACGTGCACACCCCAATGTAGTGTACACGAAGGGACCTCGGTTTTTCGTCTCATCCGAAAGACTAGCACTTGAACCCACCACCTAGGTTAGGAAAGGGGGGAGAAAATTGCGGCCTGACCCAGGCCTGAACACGCAACCTCTCGCTTCCGAGCGCAAGTGCGTTACCACTCGGCCACCCAATATTGATTGATTGATTGACCATGCAGTGGCAGCTTCTGAAATAACTTCAACAAGGTAGTCTCACTCTGTGCAGGAACTACCCAGGCTCTTGATTTTGGTATGTGTCCAAGCGGAGGGCTCGTCTTCCCTGAACCAACAAGACGCGGCTGGTATTCGAACCTCGAACCTTCCACACAGAAGGCAGATGTCTTAACCACAAGGCCATGGCGCTCGTTTTTGTTAACTTAAAAAAAAATAAACAAGAAATTCCTCCGAGGTAGGAAAAACACCCCCGTCCTTACCATTCTCACTGCCACCAACTGAGAAGGTTATTTCCCTTTGACCATTAATATGTCCCTCTATTAGTCCTTGTAGAATCTTAATCCACCAATAACTCCCTAACCGTGTGTTTGACTGGTCCCAATTTTTGTAAGGACCGTCTCAGGAATGTATAGAACCTGTTCACCAAGTTTGGTGACGATCGGTCCGTTCATTCTTGAGATCTATATGCGAACACAAACACACAAACAAACAAACACATCGACCGAATCCTATACACACCCCTATACCGGGGGTGTAAAAATTGTGTGTGTGTGTGTGGGGCGGCGTTGTCTTACCCATGTAAAAGTCTGACCAGATCTGACATGGTGAAACGAATTGGTTACGGAGAGAGTACTGTGTCTTTAAAATGACAACAGCAGCTGCGCAATCTTTTCCAGGTCGGCCGGGCCAGCGGTTTCTGTAATTGGATAAAAAAAACAAGTCGCGTAAGGCGAAAATACAACATTTAGTCAAGTAGCTGTCGAACTCACAGAATGAAACTGAACGCAATGCCATTTTTCAGCAAGACCGTACACTCGTAGCATCGTCAGTCCACCGCAAAGGCAGTGAAATTGACAAGAAGAGCGGGGTAGTAGTTGCGCTGGGAAGGACAGCACGCTTTTCTGTACCTCTCTTCGTTTTAACTTTCTGAGCGTGTTTTTAATCCAAACATATCATATCTATATGTTTTTGGAATCAGGAACCGACAAGGAATAAGATGAAAGTGTTTTTAAATTGATTTCGACAATTTAATTTTGATAATAATTTTTATAAATTTAATTTTCAGAGCTTGTTTGTAATCCGAATATAACATATTTATATGTTTTTGGAATCAGCAAATGATGGAGAATAAGATAAACGTAAATTTGGATCGTTTTATAAAAAACATATTTTTTTTACAATTTTCAGATTTTTAATGACCAAAGTCATTAATTAATTTTTAAGCCACCAAGCTGAAATGCAATACCGAAGTCCGGGCTTCGTCGAACATTACTTGACCAAAATTTCAACCAATTTGGTTGACAAATGAGGGCGTGACAGTGCCGCCTCAACTTTCACGAAAAGCCGGATATGACGTCATCAAAGACATTTATCAAACAAGTCGCGTAAGGCGAAAATACAACATTTAGTCAAGTAGCTGTCGAACTCACAGAATGAAACTGAACTCAATGCAACGCAGCAAGACCGTATACTCGTAGCATCGTCAGACCACCGCTCACGGCAAAGGCAGTGAAATTGACAAGAAGAGCGGGGTAGTAGTTGCGCTGAGAAGGATAGCACGCTTTTCTGTACCTCTCTTCGTTTTAACTTTCTGAGCGTGTTTTTAATCCAAACATATGATATCTATATGTTTTTGGAATCAGGAACCGACAAGGAATAAGATGAAGGTGTTTTTAAATTGATTTGGAAAATTTAATTTTGGTAATAATTTTTATATATTTAATTTTCAGAGCTTGTTTTTAATCCAAATATAACATATTTATATGTTTTTGGAATCAGCAAATGATGGAAAATAAGACGAACGTAAATTTGGATCGTTTTATAAAAAACATATTTTTTTTTACAATTTTCAGATTTTTAATGACCAAAGTCATTAATTAATTTTTAAGCCACCAAGCTGAAATGCAATACCGAAGTCCGGGCTTCGTCGAACATTACTTGACCAAAATTTCAACCAATTTGGTTGAAAAATGAGGGCGTGACAGTGCCGCCTCAACTTTCACGAAAAGCCGGATATGACGTCATCAAAGACATTTATCAAAAAAATGAAAAAAACGTATGGGGATATCATACCGAGGAACTCTCATGTCAAATTTCATAAAGATCGGTCCAGTAGTTTAGTCTGCATCGCTCTACACACACACACACACACACACACGCACAGACACACACACATACACCACACCCTCGTCTCGATTCCCCCCTCTACGTTAAAACATTTAGTCAAAACTTGACTAAATGTAAACAAGTCGCGTAAGGCGAAAATACAATATTTAGTCAAGTAGCTGTCGAACTCACAGAATGAAACTGAACGCAATGCCATTTTTCAGCAAGACCGTATACTCGTAGCATCGTCAGTCCACCGCTCATGGCAAAGGCAGTGAAATTGACAAGAAGAGCGGGGTAGTAGTTGCGCTAAGAAGGATAGCACGCTTTTCTGTACCTCTGTTTGTTTTAACTTTCTGAGCGTGTTTTTAATCCAAACATATCATATCTATATGTTTTTGGAATCAGGAACCGACAAGAAATAAGATGAAAGTGTTTTTAAATTGATTTGGACAATTTAATTTTGATAATAATTTTTATATATTTAATTTTCAGAGCTTGTTTTTAATCCGAATATAACATATTTATATGTTTTTGGAATCAGCAAATGATGGAAAATAAGATAAACGTAAATTTGGATCGTTTTATAAATTTTTATTTTTTCTTTACAATTTTCAGATTTTTAATGACCAAAGTCATTAATTAATTTTTAAGCCACCAAGCTGAAATGCAATACCGAAGTCCGGGCTTCGTCGAAGATTACTTGACCAAAATTTCAACCAATTTGGTTGAAAAATGAGGGCGTGACAGTGCCGCCTCAACTTTCACGAAAAGCCGGATATGACGTCATCAAAGACATTTATCAAAAAAATGAAAAAAAACGTTCGGGGATTTCATACCCAGGAACTCTCATGTCAAATTTCATAAAGATCGGTCCAGTAGTTTAGTCTGAATCGCTCTACACACACACACACACACACACACACACAGACACACACACACACACACACACGCACATACACACACTAACACACACACGCACATAGACCACGACCCTCGTTTCGATTCCCCCTCGATGTTAAAATATTTAGTCAAAACTTGACTAAATATAAAAAGAGACCTACTGTCACGAAACTATTCGGAGCTTCAAAAACCAGAGTTTCTACCTTTTTTTACATTTTTTATTTTTTTTACATTTGATTAATTTGTGCATTGTCGATTGAACGTCATTATGTGAAGCCGGACCAGAGACGAAGATGAAGTGAGAGCGACAGAAGTTCAGAAATGATAACAGAAAGTTCGACTTACCACCTCAAATCTGGCCTCACACACACACACACACACACACACACACACACACACACACACACACACACACACACACACACACACACACACACACACACACGCACACACACACACACACATACGCACACGCACACTTCCCCCCTATCCTCTCTCCCTCTATCTTCGCTCTCTCTCACTCTCTCTTTCTCTCTCTCTCTCCGTATCACCCCCTCTCATTTTCGTCAATAATGTAACATTTCATGCATGCACACTCGCCCATCTCATTTCACACCTGTCAACAAATGCGCTTTCCCTGTCTCCACTTCATCGTTCCTCTTTCCTCTCATATTTTTCTCTTCTTGGGCCATTGAATTATTCATAGCTTCGCCGACGTAATTGTAGATTGATAGACTGAGCAAATGGAATGATAAATGAAGGATGCTCACAGGTTCAGATGTCTGTGATTTTGTCATAAGTTTGTCAATTATTCAGACGAATTGATCATTCATTGACAGCTGATTATAGCAAGGTTGGAGAGAGAGAGAGAGAGAGAGAGAGAGAGAGAGAGAGAGAGAGAGAGAGAGAGAGAGAGAGAGAGAGAGAGAGAGAGAGAGAGAGAGAGAGGGATGAGATGATGATGATGATGATGGAACTTTATTTTTCAAGGATAGAGGTTTAAGGATACGCCTTTGCTTACAACCGGTCCTTACTTCTAATAAAAATGTCAAATAAATGATAAACAAGCAAACAAACGGACAAATAAGAAAACTAAACTGAGAGAGAGAGAGAGAGAGAGAGAGAGAGAGAGAGAGAGAGAGAGAGAGAGAGAGAGAGAGAGAGAGAGAGAGAGAGTACTATACACAATCACACACGGTGCACCATTCGGACCACAATCTTAAGAGTGAGAACGAGAGAGAAAGAGTATCTATAAACAGCATAGACAGAGAGACACAGTCACAGTCACAGTCACAGACACAGAGACAGAGCTAGAGAGACAGCGACAAAGAGAAACGAAAAGAAAAAGAAGCAGAAGAAACAAGAAATTCCTACGAGGTAGGAAAAACACCCCCGTCAAAGGGAAATAACCTTCTCAGTTGGTGGCAGTGACTGAGTGAGAATGGTTATTTCCCTTTGACCATTAAGATGTCCCTCTATAAGTCCTTGTATAATTTTAATCCACCAATAACTCCCTAACCGTGTGTTTGACTGGTCCTAATTTTTGTAAGGACCGTCTCAGGAATGTATAGAACCTGCTCACCAAGTTTGGTGACGATCGGTCCGTTCATTCTTGAGATCTATATGCGAACACAAACAAACACATCGAGCGAAACCTATACACACCTTTATACCGGGGGTGTAAATACCAGAGGAACAAGAAGAAGGGAGAGAAAAATACAGCTTTCCTTCGGCAATAACTCCGTCCACTAAAAACACACTACTACACAGACAAAAAGACCACCTATTAGTACACGTTCTGTACGGCAAATCAGTAGTTCGTGCCAGACGAAATGTGACCCTCCACCACGAAATGAGTCGCATGTCACCTCGCGCGGTTCTGCGCTATGCTTAATATAAGTCCGGGGAGTGTCAGTAACAGTGTGAGGGTCACCTTAGTCACAGGCTTATAACTCAAACAGTTTTTGCTCTTTTCTAAAACGGTTTTCACCACTGGATAGAGCATAAAAAACTCTTTATAAAAATGTAAAAATATGACAATCATGCAAAGGTGACATGCGACTCATTTCGTGGTGGAGGGTCACAAATATCCCGCGTCACACAACTTTGCCTGCACCTCGGGGCCACAATAGAAAGGCGAACCAAAATAGCTACTCGTCTTCCAAGCCAGGCCTCCGCAAACCTGCAATGCGGCGACTGAAATGCTCGATTGTTCAAGTTTTGAACTTAACGAAAGAAGCTGGTGTGTGCAAATCCAAAGTACATGAGACATGAGAAGAACAGTAGCTATTTATTAACAAGGCCCGAAGTCCAAGGTCAGGTTCTTAAGTTTTCCAACCTTACCGAAGATCACGCCAAGAAGAGCTACGCATCTTCCAGATTTGCCTTTATAAGACAAACTAAATTAATGTGGTATTATCTGAACTACAAATAATAGGAGGCCCAAAATGCTAATCATTTTCCGGGCATGGCCACTAAAAATCTCCGATCCGGTGAATGAAAGGTTAGTTTCCTTGTTGTTTTAACTTTGCATAAGACCACTGCGTGTCCATGTTGGCATAACTGAGACTACAGTAAACAAGGAACCACAATAGCTACTAATCTTCCAGTTTGGACCTACCTTCAAAAACATGCAATGCGGCACCTGAAGGCCGTCTTTAAGTAAACCCGAAGTTGACTCCACGAAGAGGGTTTTTTATACCAAAAAGTCAGTGCCAAAGCCGCCAGCAGCGAGCTTCATTAAGTAGTCTTCGCTAAGTCGACTTTGCCCAATTGCCTCCCTTCAAAAACTTGCAATGCGGCACCTGAAGGCCATCTTCAAGTAAACCCGAAGTTGACGCCATGAGGAGTGCGCTAAGTTAGTGCCAAAGCTATCTGCAGCGAGCTTCATGTAGTAGAATTCCCGAAGTCGACCTTGTCCAATTAATATCGGGCTTCATAGATTCGGTTCGACGTCCTCCCAATTTTACATAAGATTACACCGTGTATGTGTTGGTATAATCGAATCTACAACGGACTGAGGAACCTAAATAGCTATACTCATCTTGCAGGCGAGGCCTTCAGAAAGTTGCGATGCGGTGACGGAAAGGTTTCGTTTTGCAAGTTTTCAACTCCACATCAAACAAGTCAATGCACGGGATGGCATAACCGGAGCTGCAATGTACATAGAACCAAAATAGCTGTTCATTTCAAGATCGGACCATCAGGAAATGCAGCTCCGAAAAGGTTCGCTTTGACGTTCGTCGTACTTCACATGAGATCACGCCATGCAAGCTTTGCAACAAAAAACATCGGAATAGTAACAGAAATAGGAACCTTTAATAGCTACTCATATTTTAGGTCAGGCCTGCAGAAACCTGCAATACGGCGCGTGAAAGGATTAGTTTCACTTCCTTTTAACTTTACTTAAGATCACGCCATGTCAGTGTTGGTATAATTGAAAGTACGATGTACGGGGGAACCTAAAAACAGGGCTCCCCATTGAGCGCGTCCCTGCGTCCTATACGCACTAGAAGCCGAAATCACGTACTAGAAATTCATAGAGGGGGTCCCGGGACGCACTAAACCTAGAAAGAACGGGTCCCGGAACGCACTCAACTTCCTCTGTCGTGCGTCCCGTATACTCTTTTCAGACTTTAGTCGTCAGCTAAGCTAAAGTGCAAACACAAATAATCCTATTTTCACGCGGGAACAAAGTGTTCGTGTGTGTTGCATTTGACTTGGTATAGTTGAAGTGTCCTCCTCGAATATTCTGGTAATAAAAAAAACCCAGTTCATATCACATTATTCGCGATCACAATGCGTTATGTGTAAATATGGGGTTTGGGGACCCGGGGCTATTGGGACCCTCTAAAACTCTGCTAAGGGGGTCCATGGACCCTCTAAATATTAAAAGTTGGGAATCCGGGACCCTCTAAGATGGGCATTCGTGGGGAGCCCTGTTAAAAAAAACTACTCATCTTCCACTGCGATGCACGAGAGTCAAAATAGCTACTAATTTCGGTGTGAGATCTAACAAAAACCCTGCAGTACGGACCTTAAAAGGTTCTATTTGGGCGTGTGTTTTTTTTAACTTCACGCACGCACGTACACGCATACGCAGACACACACGCACACATTCACACACAAATACACCATTTACACTCCCGCTACACCCATCCACCTACCCTCTGCACCAATACATCACTCCCACATAATATTCCATGACCACAACCACGAAAACCATGATTACAAAAGTCAACGAACATGCCCCTTCAAGCTACACTACAAAACCCCTACACCAAGCTCCTATTGCGTCCAGGAGAGGAAGCCTGGTACATGGTGGGTAATCTTCTTGCCAAGAATTCAACGGACAATATGCCCTGAAATACATTTCTGGAACCACCCCCTTCTGCTGCACCTTCATCAAAAACATCTCCATCTTAGCCCAGGACTTTGTTGTTAGCGTCGTTGTGGTGTTCAGGACTAGATGCCACAGAGTCTACATGCTAACATAACAAATTGGTTGACGCGTGGAGTTGAGAGTGTTGGTCGATCATTGTGTGAGATTCCTGACAGAGGCTGCCTACAGCATTTGTTAACATTCAGTGTTTCAGTTGATTCATTTTGCAGACATGACATCAATGAAGTAAGAGAGAGAGAGAGAGAGAGAGAGAGAGAGAGAGAGAGAGAGAGAGAGAGAGAGAGAGAGAGAGAGAGAGAGAGAGAGAGAGAGAGAGAACTTTGAACTTTGAACTTTGAACTTTATTACAGGAAAGATAGCATTAGGTCCGTAGGACCTTTCTTACAGCTAGTCCTGATCTAAGCAAAATGGTTATAATCGAAATGGGAATACATAGGAACAAACTTTTTATGATGAAACGCAGACACACGCAATAATAGTAATATAAGAATAAGATCATTTTTTACCGACATGTGATATACAGATATCACAATACGGGCAATACAACCATACATTATCAGAACACACACACACACATATATATATACACGCACACGCACACACACACAGAAGATCAACTAACTTATAAGGCAAGCCAACATAACACGACACACTAACCAAATAAAGGATCAGGTAGCAAAGTAAAAAAATAAAAAATAAAAAAAAAAAAGAGAGAGAGAGAGAGGGGTGGGGAAATGAAGATGCTGCCATAGTATATGATAATGGGATCAAAGATTACAGAAAGTCCAGAAAATCTGGTGCGAACTTATTTGGAGCAGCAGAGCACGCACAATGTTCAGGATGCAATATTCCACATACAAAGGGGAGCGGACGTGATATATAGCTTCTTTATTGAAAATAGATCAGTTCGCACGTATTTTAAAGGCATGGTCATTCGAATACCCACCATCACGTTCATTGCTTCAGATCTGTCCAAGATAACATCATTTTTATGAGCTTAGAGGAATTTGTTTTCTGATTTTGTTTCTCATTTCTATTACTTTAATTATTATACCATCGCGGAGAAATCCGGATCGCCTTCTCTCAGTAGAAAGCTAGCAGCAACAAAAGGCGCACTGCTGAAATGTGTGCGTGTGTGGGTGTGATCAGCCGCTGCAATTGTGCCAGAATGACCGAGGTCTTTTACGCACCACGGTGGTTAAAAGGGGGTTGAATATGGATATCGTCCTTGACCCTGCACATAAAGTTGACACGTGTCCGTCCAGGCCCGGATTCGAACCCGTAGCCCGCGGATCACAAGTCCAGTGCTCGACCAACTGAGCTACCGGTCCCCTATTTAGCACACTGACATAAATATCACCTACGACGGGCGCTGTGGCGGTGTGGTAAGACGTCGGCCTCTTAATCGGAAGGTCGAGGGTTCGAATCCCGACCGCGGCCGCCTGGTGGGTTAAGTGTGGAGATTTTTCCCATCTCCCAGGTCAACTTATGTGCAGACCTGCTAGTGGCTTATCCCCCTTCGTGTCTATACGCAAGCACAAGACCAAGTGCGCACGGAAAAGATCCTGTAATCCATGTCAGAGTTCGGTGGGTTATAGAAACACGAAAATATCCAGCATGCTTCCCCCGAAAGCGGCGTATGGCTGCCTAAATGGCGGGGTAAACACGGTCATACACGTAAAATTCCACTCGTGCAAAAACACGAGTGTACGTGGGAGTTTCAGCCCACGAACGCAGAAGAAGAAGAAGCAGTATCACCTACGGAATCAATTCAATACACCATTCTCACTCGGGACAGGGAGCAGCTAGGGTGTTGATTTTTTGCTGTGTGTCCAACTGGAAGGATGCTTATTATCACGTGCAAAATCCTGGAAATATGTGTAATGATGTAAATGGACCTTTATCGGGAAGGAAGTGACCTTTAAACCAGCAGAAAATCCAGTGTTTAGAAATATATATATATAACAACATTTGTACACACACACAAAAAAACTAAAAGATAGCAAGAGAATGTTTAATATTGTTTAAAGCCATCCTGCCATTTGGGCCTCGTGTGTTTACGGCAAGAGACGACTGGCATAATACTTGGGAATTTAAATATTAACCCAAAGCAAAAAAAAGAGAAATCGGGTTCCCCGGAGGAAAAATCAAAAAGGAAAAGATACATGGAATTCGAAAAAACTTTCATACAATACTCACACATGCGTCAAAAAGTAGGGAAAAAGTGAACTGGACTCCATTAACGTCAAAACTACAGACGAGTGTATGCATCTCAACGGATGCGCGCACGTGACTCATAAAGCGTTCGATATAGATTTTATTCAGCAACCAAACGGTAAAGAATTAAAAAAAAATTAAAAAAGGGGGGGGGGGGGGGAGGAGAGGAAACAAGAGCAGGGAGCCAACGTCCTCAAGTTTCTTTGTTTTCTTATACTTTTTCTGATTATTTTTTTTAACTTGTTCTTTTGCGCAGTAATCTTTTTTTTTGCAATTGGTATTTTTTATTTTTAGTTTTCCGACATTTGGTCTCGTTCCCCTTCTGTCGCTTCTTCTTCTATTTATTCTACCTTTTTAAATTTTTTTTTTTACTATTTCTCCTTTTCCCTATTTTTCTCCATTGTTCTCGTCTGTCACTTCTTCTGCTATTTCTTCTCCCATTTCTTCTTCCATTTCCATTTCTTTTTCGATTTTCTCTTCTTCTTCCTTTACAAAATCCTCTTTCGCCTCTTCCTTCTTCGTCTTCTTTTGCATTTTATCCATTTTTCTTTCTCCCTTTTTTTTGTCGTCGTCGTTTGCATAAAATCGACACAACCGGATTGGATAAATGCTGTCACGTACCACGGGCACTCCCAGAAGCCCCCAGGATATTGGAAAATCCATACGATCAGCATGGACACTTGCAAGGATGCAGTGTGATATTTTTTGTGGTCTCCCCCCTCAATAATTCTAAACGCTATTTCGGGTTGACCTGAGATGATCATTTCCATGTGCATTTCAATTATGTGATATTCCGCGCTAGAGTGGGAGCAAGACGGTTTAAATGGAAAGTATTAGCCGGAAGTGATTGGGTTGATATTGTGTGTGAGTGTGTGTGTGTGTGTGTGTGTGTGTGTTTGTGTGTGTGTGTGTGTGTGTGTATGTGTCTATGTGTGTGTGTGTGTGTGTGTGTGTGTGTGTGTGTGTGTGTGTGTGTGTGGACGTGGGTGTGTGTGTTATAAATGCCTCATGCGCAATTACTCGCATAAGGTCAGATCGGAGTCGATGACACAATGTTTGCTGTCGAGTATCAGTTTACGGAGATTGGAACTGCCTTCACATCCTGGCGTAAGGTTAACTGTGGACTACTAGCTGAGCTCGAAATCGAAATAAGTTCACAATGTAGTTAAAGTTACCTCAAGTAACCCATCATAATTATCACCAAGCACAGATCTGTCCTGGGTTTTACCTGGAATAAGAGCCTCCTAGGACCCATCACAGGGGCGGATCACATCATTCGTAAGGGGGGATTTCCAAATTTCCTTTCCTTTCCTCCGTCGCGAAGCGTTTAGTTGAGGGCACGAAGCATTCGAACCTCCTAGCGGGGTCCGGGGGCAAGTCCCCCCGAAAAATGTTGATAAAAACAAGGAAAATGGAGCCATCTGGTGCAATATGAGCCAAAGAACTTGCCCTAATACACGTTCCGAAAAGTAAATTTAAGAAGACAAATTTGGATCAAAACAAGGACAATAGACTGATCTAGTCCAACCTGAGCCAACAAATTACCCATCTACTTTCCAAAACCGCCACGTTGAAGAAAATGTTGATACAAATCCAGGAAAATGGAGCAATCTGGTGCAATAAGCTTTTCTTTATTTTCGATTTTTTTTTCTCCTTTTTTTCTGTTTTTTTTTAGGTTACGGGGGGGGGGGGGGGGGGTCCGGAAACCCCGGGAACACCCCCTGAATCCGCCCCTGCATCACATAATTTAACGGCCTGGCTCCTGTCTCTGTGGGCGATTTTCCCAACTGACACCAGTGTCAACATGCCAACATCAATTCTGAAAACGATTCCAACTCTGCACAGAGCGCCGCAAGGCATTTGATTGTGGGTATGAGTCCAAGTGGAAAGGTGCTCTTATCTAGTGAAAAAGCCTGACCGAAGGAAAACGGCCCTGAGATCGCTACTAAAGTCATTCCAAAGATTCTGCCTTTCAAACGCTACCGCGAAAGGAGGGCTGCCTTCGCTTTGCAAAAGTAGGTGTTTTAACCCCTTCACTGCCCACCCCGTATTCGGTTTGTCCTACGCCCATAACCGTATCTCATACGTGGGATTTGTGTCAACAACATTTCAAGACATTTCTGAAAACTAAATGGGAGGTAACCACTGTCCAAGTACTTGTAGGGGTTCTAAACACAGTTTTATCCCATAGACCGTTCGGATAATGCTGTTATACTTTGGCAGTGAAGGGGTTAAAAGCCTTATTAACTGCCGTGCAATCGGCAAAGAAAGAGCACTCGTTGAGGGTTACTTCCACTGAGTTACCGTTCCCTTGTTTGTGTACGTGGCAAGGTTACTATTTTGCGGCGTTACAGAGGGCGCGGGTCGTGTTGCCACCAGGCGGCGCTTCTGGACTACGTTTTGTTTCCAACCGAAGAGAGGCAGCGCTCTGAAGCGCATTCACTCACTTTGATTTAGTTAATAACGATACTTGTGATGCATTTTTGAGCAAATCGTGCCGTGTGTCGTCTAGATTAAGATACATTGGATTCCCCGCGATTCTTCAGATTCGTCAATTTTGCCATAAACTGCCCCCCCCCCCCCCCAAACGGTGATCTTCTTCTTCTTCTTCTTCTTCTTCTTCTTCTTCTTCTTCTTCTTCTTCTTCTTCTTCTTCTTCTTCTTCTTCTTCGTCTTCGTCTTCGTCTTCGTCTTCGTCTTCGTCTTCTTCTTCTTCTTCTTCTTCGTCTTCTTCTTCGTCTTCTTCTTCTTCTTCTTCTTCTTCTTCTTCTTCTTCTTCTTCTTCTTCTTCTTCTTCTTCTTCTTCTTCTTCTTCTTCTTCTTCTTCTTCTTCTGCGTTCCAAGCCAAACGGTCAGATCAATATCATCCCTTTAAAACTCGAACTAGGCACCGATGGAGAGGAGTGAGCACACCTTTATAAAGCTTGCCCGAGAGTAGTTGAGATCTCTGACATCTTGCTCCCCTGCGGCCAAAAATGGTTATGGGACTACCTTTACCATTTACTAGGCTTGATTGGAGCACACTTGGCTGTACGATTCACTCTTCTCGATGACCATATAAGTACCCGAAGCTTCACACAGGAGGCAACACCTAAGCATCTCTTGTTACTGTGCAAATGAACCCATTTTTCCTTGTAGTCCACTTCACAATCTCCGTCTGATGTCACTGTAAGTCTGGAACGCAGTAGTCTTCTCAACACCAAGAAGCACTATCGTAGCAAAACAGAAGGTCAAGTCCCCACCCCGGTGACAGATGACTGAAGCGAAAATCCCGATGGGTTTTACATTGACACTGCAAGGAAGCCATTCACCCTTCCTGGTACTGTTCCTCACAATGGTCTTCTCTTGAAGACTACAAGTATTGTTCTGTCTTCGTCTTCAAGGGAGGTATTTGACGCTGGATTTTGATAAATGGAGGTCTTTTTTCTTCCTGGAACTAGACAATATCTATGACTTTTACTTTGGCGCTGCAAGGAATTTAAGCCATTAACTCTTTCTGGTACGAGTCGTCACTTTTTGTGTCGTCTCGAAAACTACAAGCATTGTTCTGTCTTCATCTTTAGAGCTCTTTGACGCTGACAATTAGAAGCTTTTTCTCTACCTGGTGGTAGAAAATATCACTGACTTTTACATTGGCGCTGAAGCCATTAACTCCTTCTTTTCCTCACCCTCTTCTACAAGCATTGTTCTGTCTTCGTCTTTAAAGGAGCTTTTTGACGCTGGGTTTTGACAAATGAAAGCTCTTTATTCTTCCTGGAACTAGAAAATGTATATGAATAATATTGTTACTATGGGGAAGAAGTTAACTATACCTAGTAATCATTCGTCACTTTGCTCTACTCGCAAACTACAAGCATTGTTTTGTCTTCATCTTTAAAGGAATTGTCACTGGTTTTTGACAAATGGAAGCTCTTTATTCTTCCTGGAACGAGAACATGCCCATGACTTTAACATTAAAGGCACAGTAAGCCTCCCGTAAACCATCACAGATACTGTCAGGCTTTTACACACAGTACAAACACCCTTTCATTTAAACACTCACCGCTTGAGAACATCCTAGGTGCCCTCCGTAAAGAGTGAGCCATTTTCAAAGAATTAATTTTGCGTGGTTTATCTTAATTACCCCTGAGCCATCGTGAAACCGTGTGATCCATTTTCCTTTTTTTCACAATTTAGTCGTCAGTTTCTGATTTCAATGTAAGCTTATCTGAAATAGCACGTTATTCTGTACCGCAAAATTAATTCTTTAAACAATTGCTTGCTCTTTACGTAGGGCACCTAGGATGTTCTCAAGAGGTGAGTGTTTAAACGAAAGGGTGTTTGTACTGTGTGTAAAAGCCTGACAGTATCTGTGATGGTGTACGGGAGGCGTACTGTGCCTTTAACAGTGAAAGGAAGCCATTTAGAGTCTAAATGGCACTATTGGTCACTCCTGTAATATAGTCGTATGTCTTTGCTTCACTCGCATGCTTAAAATATTGTCCTGTCTTTGTCTTTAAATGAGCTGCTTAGCGCTTGTTTTTGACTAAAGTAAGCCACTTCGTCACTCTTCCTGGTACTAAATGTCATAATTTCTTTACTTAAAGAATGTAAGTATTGTTCCATTTTCATCTTTAAAGGAGCTATTTGATGCTCTTTTAACATTCAGTTTATTGCCATTGACTGGAATTCGAGAGGGAGGCGCGCGAGCGCGTATGCATGTATGTATGTGCGCGTCGCGTGTGTGTGTGTGTGTGTGTGTGTGTGTGTGTGTGTGTGTGTGTGCGTGTGTGTGTGCGTGCGTGTCGTGTGTGTGTGTGTGTGGGGGGTGTGTGTGTGGATGGGTGTGGGTTGATTGGTGCGTGTGTTCGTTCGAGTGTCGTGTAGAGCGGATCACAGAACACTACCGGGCAGAAGCTTATGAAACTCAACATGTGCATTCTTCCAGACGATACCCCCACAAGTTCTTTTATTTTTCGATTTTAATGACGCCATACCCGTCCATAAAAAAATAAGTGAGGCGGCTTGTGGCGCTGGCAGTTTTCAATCAAATTAACGGACATTTTTGTCAAAAATTGTACGGCTTGGTCGAAAAAATGAGATTGTATTTAAGCTTGGACGCTGACATTTTAGTTAAATAATTTGTTATTAAAAATTCTGCCTATTTAACTGCATGGCCGAAAGCTTCGTTATCCACCCTCAGTGATGAATATTCATCAGATTACATCGCGAATGGTGTGTAAAAATGGCCTGTACGTGAAAACTTTGACGCTTACATTGAAATTCTGAAGGCCTCTATTCTATTCCTCCCTAACGCCCGCGCTTTCAACCTTAATGATCTTCTTCGGTTAATTAACGAGTGATAAAGGGATTAAGTTGATGGAACGAGGAGCTAATTCCGTGATGGATGACACGTCACTGGGGAAATTACAACACAGGTGATCATCCCTCTTTCGCCATGTCTGTTTTTAGTTTATTTTCTGTTTTTGTTTGTCTGGCTACGTGGTAGAAATATAAATTGCACTTTTTCTGGCTGGGTTGCTGAAGTTTCACTCAAAATCGTTGAACTTGCCATAGTTCTCTTACAAGTCTATGAGATCAGCAGCAGACTCACCTGTTTTTACGTAACAGTCTGAAAACAGACCCTATGGTACGGAAAATAACCGAAATTAAATGTTTCCAAAGACCCGCTCTTTTTAGGTTTTGTGCGTCTTGGGTCTCCTCCGTGATTTTCTAGTACGTGTTTTCGACTTCTAGTGCGTAGAAGACACAGGGACGCGCAGTTTAGGGAGCCCAGGACTACTGCATATATGTGACCCTCCACCACGAAATGAGTCGCATGTCACCTCGCGCGGTTTTGCGCTAGGCTTAATATAAGTCCGGAGAGTGTATGGTAACAGCGTGAGGGTCACCTCAGTCACAGGCTTATAACTCAAACAGTTTTTGCTCTTTTCTAAAACGGTTTTCACCACTAGATAGAGCATAAACACTCTTTAGGAAAATGTAAAAATATGAACATCATGCAAAGGTGACATGCGACTCATTCCGTGGTGGAAGGTCACATATATCCGGTCAGGAATAAAAGCTGGTTCTTGAGTATGACTGTGTATGTAAGTGTTAGAGTGCCTTGGATAATGAGCAACATCTGAGCTTGCGGCGATCATCCTTTTATGAAGAGATTGGTTACGAATATCGCTCACTACCTATTGATGCATATGTCGTATTCCTTTAGAGCACTTGCGTACCTTAGTTTCTCCGATGAGTACATATTATCGTCTGTGTGCACGTTGGAATCAACGTGTTTGACTGTTCTTGCCTTATAACAAAAATAAAAGTACTGCAACCCCCCCTCCCCCTCCCCCCCCCCCCCCACACCCCCAACTTCTCCTTTTCGCGAGTCCGTCGAAAGCAACTGGAAAGCATTTCTCCCCTCGTTACAACAAAAAAGAAGAAGAAAAAAAATCCCTCCCTCTCTTTTCCTCCTGTCTCTTCCCAACCTCCTCTCGGTTTTAATTAATTTTGTGTTGGAAAGATTGTCAGTAAATAACGTTTGCGCCGAATTTGGCATTGGATGAGCTTGTACGAGTATTTCACCCTCACTAGCGAAAAGAAAAGTCCCTCAACACCCCCTCCCCCTCTCCCT
This sequence comes from Littorina saxatilis, assembly GCF_037325665.1. Taxonomy (NCBI): domain Eukaryota; kingdom Metazoa; phylum Mollusca; class Gastropoda; order Littorinimorpha; family Littorinidae; genus Littorina; species Littorina saxatilis. The sequence continues at coordinate 10,822,076 of NC_090254.1, read as the reverse complement.
CTCTTGCCCCCTTCCCCTCTCCACCCCTCCCCCTCCCCCTCTCTTGCCCCCTTCCCCTCTCCCTCTCTTTCCCCCTTCCCCTCTACCTCTCTTGCCCCCTTCCCCTCTCCACCCCTCCCCCTCTCCCTCTCTTGCCCCCTTCCCCTTTCCACCCCCCCTCTCCCTCTCTTGCCCCCTTCCCCTCTCCACCCCTCCCCCTCTCCCTCTCTTGCCCCCTTCCCCTCTCCACCCCTCCCCCTCTCCCTCTCTTGCCTCCTTCCCCTCTCCACCCCTCCCCCTCTCCCTCTCTTGCCCCCTTCCCCTCTCCACCCCTCCCCCTCTCCCTCTCTTGCCCCCTTCCCCTCTCCACCCCTCCCCCTCTCCCTCTCTTGCCCCCTTCCCCTCTCCACCCCTCCCCCTCTCCCTCTCTTGCCCCCTTCCCCTCTCCACCCCTCCCCCTCTCCCTCTCTTGCCCCCTTCCCCTCTCCACCCCCCCCTCTCCCTCTCTTGCCCCCTTCCCCTCTCCACCCCTCCCCCTCTCCCTCTCTTGCCCCCTTCCCCTCTCCACCCCTCCCCCTCTCCCTCTCTTGCCCCCTTCCCCTCTCCACCCCTCCCCCTCTCCCTCTCTTGCCCCTTTCCCCTCTCCACCCCTCCCCCTCTCCCTCTCTTGCCCCCTTCCCCTCTCCCTCTCTTGCCCCCTTCCCCTCTCCACCCCTCCCCCTCTCCCTCTCTTGCCCCCTTCCCCTCTCCACCCCTCCCCCTCTCCCTCTCTTGCCCCCTTCCCCTCTCCACCCCTCCCCCTCTCCCTCTCTTGCCTCCTTCCCCTCTCCACCCCTCCCCCTCTCCCTCTCTTGCCCCCTTCCCCTCTCCACCCCTCCCCCTCTCCCTCTCTTGCCTCCTTCCCCTCTCCACCACTCTGTGCTCTCCACCCCTCCCCCTCTCCCTCTCTTGCCCCCTTCCCCTCTCCACCCCTCCCCCTCTCCCTCTCTTGCCCCCTTCCCCTCTCCACCCCTCCCCCTCTCCCTCTCTTGCCCCTTTCCCCTCTCCACCCCTCCCCCTCTCCCTCTCTTGCCCCCTTCCCCTCTCCCTCTCTTGCCCCCTTCCCCTCTCCACCCCTCCCCCTCTCCCTCTCTTGCCTCCTTCCCCAACCTCCTCCCAGTTGTAATTGTCTGAAAGGTAGCTACGGGAGGAATGTTTGCTCCACTGCCCGGGGAAGAATAGCAATCAGACAAAACGGGGTCCGTTGTCTCCACGCCGAGCGCAAGGTCCTTGCTGACAGTCGTTTCAGGACCCAGTCACGGCATACGACTCTGTACTTAGTGGTATTGTTTTTCCTTCTCTCTAGTGTAAGTAAGACTAGAGTGAGAGTGCCTTAAAGGCGCGCTACAGGGATAGATTGGACCTCATACGTTCCCTGCTAGTGCGCAATTTGTCTTAACAACAACAAAAACAAGAAATTCCTCCGATAGGAACTACACCCCCGTCAAAGGGAAATAACCTTCTCAGTTGGTGGCAGTGAGAATGGTTATTTCCCTTTGACCAACGGGGGTGTCCGTCTATACCAGGCCTTGTATAATTTTAATCCACCAATAACTCCCTAACCGTGTGTTTGACTGGTCCCAATTTTTGTAAGGACCGTCTCAGGAATGTATAGAACCTGTTCACCAAGTTTGGTGACGATCGGTCCGTTCATTCTTGAGATCTACTTGCGAACACAAACACACAAACAAACAAACACATCGAGTGAAACCTATACACACCCCTATACCGGGGGTGTAAAGACCAAACAGCAATCGTAAATGCTGTCCCTAGTTAAGCCCGAAGTTGAGTTCGCGAGGCCTTTTCACCAAATTAATTCAATGCCAATGCTTGAGGAGCGTAGTGGCGCAGTGGTTAGAGCGCTTGCCTCTCACGCTGGAGACCGTGGTTCGTCCCCCACTCGGGGACAAATACAAATACCCGATTTTTCCGAGCGCTCTCCAGTCCACCCAGCTGGAAATGGGTACCTGAGGCAGCGAGGCAGCGAGGGAGAGGAGATGGGCACCGCCCTCATAAAGCTGGCCCCCAGAAAAGTTGAGATCTCTAACATCTCTCTCCCCTACGACCAGATGGTTATGGGAATACCTTTACCTTTACCTTTACAATGCTTCGTGCAGCGAGCTACGTGAAGTAGACTTCGTGAAGTCGACTTCGCCCGATTAATCTCAGGCTTAAAGATGGACGAATGGACCCCTCCGATCAGTGAGGCCATCGTGAATACTGACCTGACCCTAATGGACCCCTCCTATCTAAAAATGTGTGTCTGTCAGCCACCGAGCACTCGGGACCCAGCAACAGCTAATCGCTCCCCTCGAAGAAAAATGCTCAACATACATTTCCACTGCTTCGCTTTAGCTTGGCCCAGAGATGGGTAGCGCCGTAATGTATGGCAGCTCGCTTTAGCTTGGCCCAGAGATGGGTAGCGCCGTAAAGTATGGCAGCTCGCTTTAGCTTGGCCCAGAGATGGGTAGCGCCGTAATGTATGGCAGCTCGCTTTAGCTTGGCCCAGAGATGGGTAGCGCCGTAATGTATGGCAGCTCGCTTTCTCCACTAAGCAACCCGAATGTCCATGGGAGTAACCTCTTAGGACTAAAATATCATGATACCTTGTCTTTATCCTTATCCTAATGTGAAATATTATTGAATAAATGACGATGCAGTGCTGTGCAGCTCCTTTTAGCATATAATTATATACTTTGAGCTATTGGACAGGGAAGAAAAGGGCTGGTACCTTCTGGAATTAGTCTGCGACATTTAACACTGACCTAGTTTTGTTCAGAGACCCCTGTGAATTCTCATTTCGGTTGACATGTTACACGGAATGGTCACATCTCCGGCATTTATTCCCGCTGGTGTCGGCTCGCTTGAACGGTGATGAAATTGGTCAATTGGGGTTTCTTTAAAGAAACAGCCAGTCCTTCCCGCGAAAATAGTTCACGAAAACAGTTCGGGTCACTATCTCAGATCTCGTCAGGCCTCCTAATCGGGAGGTCGTGAGTTCGAATCCCGGTCGCTGCCGCCTGGTGGGTTAAGAGTGGAGATTTTTCCGATCTCTCAGGTCAACTTATGTGCAGACCTGCTAGTGACTTAACCCCCTTCGTGTGTACACGCAAGCACAAGACCAAGTGCGCAGACTGGTTTCTGGTTACGTGTGAGCTCGTTTGCCCATTTGGGTTCCCCACACTATACTCTGAAAGCATAGTCAGCTTCACTCCGCTTTCGTTGAGTCGGCATGCTGGGTATTTTCGTGTTTCCATAACCCACCGAACTCTGACATGGATTACAGGATCTTTTCCGTGCGCACTTGGTCTTGTGCTTGCGTGTACACACGAAGGGGGTTAAGTCACTAGCAGGTTTGCACATAATTTGACCTGGGAGATCGGAAAAATCTCCACTCTTAACCCACCAGGCGGCAGCGACCGGGATTCGACATCACGACCTCCCGATTAGGAGGCCAACGTCTTACCACCACGCCACTGGCCAGATCTGAAATCATGAGTCAAACTTTCCATGTTTTCACAGGGGGAACCGTGCCTTTAAGATGTGCCCCGACTCGGTCTCTCCAGGGGCGAAACATTCTCACGAACGCTGGATTTTTAGTTGTCTGGTCCTGGTGTTTTAACTATGTTAACAGGCGTCTACGGCGACAGTGTACATAACCCCGTAACAAATTCTTAATAACTTTTGTAAAGTTAGAGTTGTTTTTATAGACATTTATTTTTGAACAAGCAATGATTACTAAAGTTTCAACCGCATTTTTTTTAATTTAATTTTTTTTTATTTTTACATATAGTGTTCGTTTGTTGTTGACTCGATCGGCGATGATATTTGTTGTGGTATGCTTGGATTACGAACAGTTTGTGTGGATTCAATAAATACGTGGCGTACTTTTGTAAAAAACAACAATCCCATACAGTTTTATTTCCCCTTGTGTTCTTATTGTACACTTCTTTGTGAAGGAAACACCGCCAATAATACTTATTGTACTTTATTGAAGTCGACTGATACCATTCCAGTAAGGGTGACCTATTTACTTTTCTAACATGGAATTTCAATTTCCTGGAATTGACTCGGTCCTATTCTTGTGGAATCGCTTATCCGAAGTGACGGAGACGAGTTTATGGTCTACAAATTTGGCCCACAGGCTACCACTTTAATCTAACTCTGGCAGACATTTGGGTCGTTCTCCAAAGATAATGTCCTCAGCAAGTAATTCAAAGAAATATACTTGATTATCATGGGAACCGGAAGATGTGACGTGGATTCAAATATCCAGACATTATTGGAAAAGAAAACAAGTATCACACATCTGCTTTTGAAATAGCTGTGTTTATCTCACATAGATTGGAGTGCCAATAAAAGAAATAATGACAATTCATTTCATTCATCACTTAATTAATAAACATTACATTTACAAGCATTCAAATGACTACACATATGTTTCGCTTAAGGGTACCAAGAGGCCAGTCAGAGACCTAGATTTGACAATTAAATGTATGTAATAGCGTAATTCACAAGATTTACAGAAAAGACTAGTACTATATAAATGCAGGCGGGTATGGAAACACAATGCATTAATCACAATTTTCTGACATGATGGAGCAACAAACGCGATGGTAGACATTATACAAGTGTATGTTCGTCGGTGTTTGAAACTGACACAAATCAACAAAGCGAAACTCAGATACGACTGAGAGGCAACAGCTCATCTCATATGTATTTTGTTTTTTTTAACCAATCAACCGTCACTATCCAACTTCATTTAAAAATTAAATCTTTTGAAATATTAACGAATAAGCACGGCAATTGCTGAAACAGATATGACTAACATTTATGAGAGAAGTCAGAAGTCCTCCCCTCTCATATTTTTCTTCTTCTTTGGCTTCTTTGAATTATTCATAGCTTTGCCGACGTATTTTTAGATTGATAGACTGAGCAAATGGAATGATAAATGAAGGAAGCCCACATGTTCAGATGTCTGTGATTTTGTCACAAGTTTTTCAATGATTGAGATGAATTGATCATTTGTTGACAGTTAATGAGGAAGGAGGAGGGTGGACGAGAGAGAGAGAGAGAGAGAGAGAGAGAGAGAGAGAGAGAGAGAGAGAGAGAGAGAGAGAGAGAGAGAGAGAGAGAGAGCGAGAGAGAGAGAGAGATAGAGAGAGAGAGAGAGAGAGAGAGAGAGAGAGAGAGAGAGAGAAAGAGAGAGAGAGAGAGATGTCCATCAGAAACGCGAAAACGAAACAAAAACCGGAGTTGTATAGAATTGTATCATTTTTCAAACAAACAAACAAACCAAACAAAGTTAACTGACCTGTGGAATCTTGAAGAGTTTGAGCAGGTTGTGCACCTGAATAGAAGTGACGCTAGATGGCGCTCCAAGCACACCGGAAATGATCTTGACCTCGTTTTCAGGCTGAGAGCCATCGGGACACCGGTAGGATGAGCCACCAATACTGGTAATGGAACCTGCAAACACAATTGTACACTCATTAGTTGTTGACTTCTTACCTCTTGTCATCTCTCCTCGTTTCTCATCATCATGTCTTCTTCTTCTACGGTCATGAGCTGAAACTCCCACGTTCACTCATGGTTTTGCATGAGTGGGATTTTACGTGTATGACCGTTTTTACCCCGCCATTCAGGCAGCCATACGTCGATTTCGGGGGAAGCATGCTGGGTATTTTCGTGTTTCTATAACCCACCGAACTCTGAAATGGATTACAGGATCTTTTCCGTGTGCACTTGGTCTTGTTCTTGCGTGTACACACGAAGGGGGATAGGCACTAGCAGGTCTGCACTTATGTTGACCTGGGAGATCTGAAAAATCTCCACCCTTAACCCCCAGCCTGGCCAGATATGATATGGTGAGCCTAACTGTCTTCAGGGGAAGGAGCGTGCACTTAAATATAAATTTCATCGTCACAGGCTATATTCGGAGTTTACAGGGGATACCCACAGTGCTTGTAAGTGAACCCATAAACGCAATTGTAGACTGACAATACAATACAATACAATACAATACAATACAATACAATACAATACAATACAATACAATACAATACAATACAATAATCTTTATTCATCTCTAAAAGAGAAATTACACGCTTGACTGTGTGTCTGCAAAATCAATCAACCAATCAATCAATCAACCATGCATGTAGCAACATTCACATCGCATACTCACATCATATCGCCACACGCAAACACTGTACCCACACACCTACTAAAACAAGCCTAAAAATAGAAGCAATGCATTGCCTGTTATAAAAATTATATCACATTATCATCTTTTCACATTTTAACCACATTATCGTATCACTTTGTATCCTATAAATCAATATAACCAATTGCGGACTTGTAAAAACTGTGTCAGCGATGATTATACGATTACGATTGAGCTACCATCGCATCGCATTGAGACATCGCATCATCGTGTGGTGTGTGTGTGTGTGTGTGTGTGTGTGTGTGTGTGTGTGTGTGTGTGTGTGTGTGTCTGTGTGTGTGTTTTTCGTAAACTTACAAGTTGATACAACTTGACGTTGACTAATTGGCGACGTCTGAACGCTCTATCAACGGTGATTTTACGTTAGTCACTGAAACACTGTGTCAGCAATGATTGTACGATTTCGATTGAGTTATTTCAGGCTTACAGGGACCTCTCCCGAAGTTTTGTACTAAAATTACGACCACATCTAGACGTTGAATGATTGTCGATTTCTGAACTCTTGACTTCAAATGTGCTCTCAGGGTTCAATTTTAATTTGGTGTGTGACAATCCTGTCAGAGACCACGACTACGCGGCAAGGAAACTTTACATTGATTTTTGCTTTTTTTTTTTTTTTTTTTCGACCTCAGTTGCATGCAGGCTGCTTCAACCCTTCCTTGTTTTCTTCTCTCTTATTTCTTTCTTTATTCTTTTTCTTTTTTAAAATTTTTTTTCTTCTTTTTTTTCTTGTAAATAGGCGGTGAGCATCCTTCTTCATTGGTCTTTTTTTTTCTTTTTAACTCCAACATAGAGGATTTTTGCTTTGGTTATTTTGGAAGCAACAACAAATCAGAGATAAGTCACAGCAGCAGTTACCATGGTGTTTGTATGTTGTGCAGATAAAGTAACTGTACATGTTAAAGAACGATAGGTCGAGTTTCTTTTGAATGTTTGGTACTGTTCATTATCAAACTCTGCTGCCGTTGCGTGGAACTCTCTCCCTTACTCTATCCGACACTGCCAAACATTCTGTTCCTTCAAATCAAACCTTAAAACACACTTCTTCACACAGCATTTTGATTAATTTTTATTTCAATATGGTGCATTTTTGATCAGGTGTTTGAATGTTTTGCCTGTGTTAGTATGCTTGCAGCTTGTATTGATGCAGTTTTTCGTTGTTCACTTGTGTGCTGAATGCTGCTGCACATGCTTTCTTGCTTTGCTTTGTATGTAAAGCGCTCTATAAATCTCCCATATTATTATTATTATTATTATTAAACGTTCAATAAACTTAACTTTTGATCCTTGATTTTGGAACGTTAGCAGTATATCTGTTTTTGGGTTGTTTAAACTGTAAATGTAGCTGTGGGTTAAGTAACCTAATTGCACAATGTGTTGGTTAAAGTTACTGTGCTTGACACATCAAGGTGCACGGAGTTCCAAAGAATTTCAGTCATGCCTCATAGGAGCAAAACAACAACAACAACAACAACACCACAAACAACAACAACACAAACAACAACAACACCACCACCAACAACAACAACACAAACAACAACAACACCACCACCAACAACAACAACACCAACAACAACAACACAAACAACAACAACAACAACCAAACAAACCACTACACGGAAAAGATCCTGTAATCCATTTCAGAGTTCGGTGCCGGGTTATAGAAACACGAAAATACCCAGCATGCTTCCCCGAAACAACAACAACCAAACAAACCACAACAACAAACATACCACAACAACAAACATACCACAACAACCAAACAAACCACAACAACAAACATACCACAACCAACAAAACAAGAGACAACCCAGTATAACCGTTGTATGTCCAACAAAAGCCAAACTGTGTCTAACTTGGAATCTTAGGGATACATATGTAATAGAGAGAGAAAGAAAGAGAGAGAGAGAGAGACAGAGAGAGAGAGAGACAGAGAGAGAGAGAGGGTGGAGAGAGAGAGAGACAGAGAGAGAGAGAGGGAGAGAGGGTGGAGAGAGAGACAGAGAGAGAGAGAGAGAGAGACAGAGAGAGAGAGAGGGTGGAGAGAGAGAGAGAGAGAGAGAGAGAGAGAGAGAGAGAGAGAGAGAGAGAGAGAGAGAGAGAGAGAGAGAGAGAGAGAACTCAGAAGGACAATCCGTAAACAAATCTTTGGTTATCTTCAATACATATGAAAATCCATATTGTTTTGTGTATTTGTCCGATGTCCTTCGGTATGAAGCCCTACAAAAGTCGAGAAGAAAATACCCAGTGCGTCTCAAACCCTTCTTTTCCTAAAAGGTTCTGTAGTGCTTTCAGCATTACAAGGAAGAGCATCTTCTCGAAAGTGAGTGACGTCCCTTGAATGAACTCTTTGATAGCTGGAGTCAGTGAAACATGTGTTTCTCTCAGGTCATTTCCGGCGTGTCTTCGGTTGGATTCTCTCGCTCACTCTTGCTCTCTCTCGAAACCCAGGAGAGAGGGTTACAAACGGTATTGGGGAAATTACAGTGCGGCCATTTCATTACCCTTCGCTTAAACGTACACAACTGATGAGAGCCATCATCTCAAGCAGATCAATATAATATCTTGAAAACGATAGAGAGGGAGAAAGAATATGATAGGGAGACCCACAATGTCGTGAGAGAACAACAATGAGAGGATGGAAAAAGAGGGAGAGCGAGAGGGAGAGAGAGAGCAATATTTAAGAGGGAGAGAGAGCAATATTTAAGAGAGAGAGAGAGCGAGAGAGAGAGAGAGAGAGAGGGAGAGAGAGAGAGAGAGACAGAGAGAGACAGAGAGAGACAGACAGAGACTGCAACAGAGACAGAGACTGCAACAGAGACAGAGAAACAGAGACAGAGATTCAAGAGCAAAACTAAGAAAAATACAGCATTGCTGAGTAAAACAAAAAAAGACATGATTTTCACCCTTGAAATGATGTACATTCCCCTTCGTACGGATGCCGAATGGTGGTTGAATTCTGAAAGAGCTGTCACAGAACTTCCTTTGATAAAGAATGTTTATTTCAGCGTGTTGGAAACCTACGTTCAAAGCATAGAGACTGGTTCCGGCGTCTATGGCAGAAAAACAACCGGTTGACGCATTCATACAAACTGCAGTCGTGAACTTGTGTATTTGAAGTCACACGACGGGCGCAGTGGCGTAGTGGATAAGACATCGGCCTCTTAATCGGAAGGTCGTGAGTTTAAATCCCGGCCGCCTGGTGGGTTAAGGGTGGAGATTTTTCCGATCTCCCAGGTCAACTTATGTGCAGACCTGCTTGTGCCTTACCCCCTCCCCCCCCCCCTTCGTGTATACACGCAAGCACAAGACCAAGTGCGCACGGAAAAGATCCTGTAATCCATGTCAGAGTTCGGTGGGTTATAGAAACACAAAAATACCCAGCATGCTTCCCCCGAAATCGGCGTATGCTGCCTGAATGGCGGGGTAAAAACGGTCATACACGTAAAAATCCACTCGTGCAAAAAATATGAGTGAACGTGGGAGTTTCAGCCCATGAACAAAGAGGAAGAGGAGAAGAACAAATTTCACAAAGAGCTACAGAATTTGGTTTGGGATTTGAATTGACGACAAACACACACGAGGAGTGCTTAGAATATGTCTTTCAGCATTCTACCTTTCAAATTTAAAGGCATAGAAAGCTGATGAATATACACGCTAATTGCTTTACCCAGAGCTGGAGACAGACTAAATTAGGTTCTCTGCAAAATATTGTGGTCTAGGAGCCCTTAAATGTTGAGATATTTGAATTTTTATTTTGATCTAGATGGTCCTATTTATAGATTTGGCAACACATGTAACGTTGATGCAAGGGAGCTAACACCGCGGCTTTGTTGACATCCTCACTTTTTCAGAGGCTAGAACAAGCTGTAATGCATGTATTATGGTCCGCGCATGGTGACATATCGTCATTATATGGTCTTATGGTGCGTTTGACATCGATTGTGGGCAAACTACACTTTGTAAACAAGGGAGTGCG